>NC_142607.1:28969496-29191765 GCF_041222555.1 Hakea prostrata | reverse complement strand
GGACCACATAATCCACATCGGCGATAATACAATCATGAGCAGATAATAATCATAAACTAACAATGAATGATCATGGAATTCAGAAATAAGGTGTCGGACATAATCGAGTGCGGAAATAAATATCAAATCGGATAAATTAAGAAGGCGGTGGGCGGAATCCACTCCTTCACCAAACGGAAGTGAGGTCAAAATTTAGTTAAGTACAAGTCTCAAGTTATAAAGGTAAGTTAAAGTTATTACAATTCTTCTAAGTATCTTGTCACAAAAGAAGGGGTAACTACTCATAAGTCTCCTCCATAATAAATATATCTTCTTCAAAGTTGAGGACCATGGAGACCCAACATGTTGCTCCCATACAACTCCGGGGCTAACCACAGTGCGCACAGTAATCTTCTTCGGTATGGTCACCGAAGTCTTCAACGTAGCCAGCCTCCGGATGGTAGTATGAGGTATCTGGGTCCGCCTCGGGGAGGGTGCCATCGGAGTAATCCACAGTAGAATAGCCTAACAAAATATTGCAACGAGAAAAGGAATGAGTTCAAAAGAACTCGGCAAAGGAAGTTATCCCACCACACATAAACCACAAGATAATCATAAAATGATGCGAGATGATATGAGGCATATAATGCAATATGACTTTATTCTAAGTATGCTGGTCATCTATGGTAGACATGCTTTAAGTCATAGCACCATACTTCTTTAGGTAGTCTCGGTCACTCATCACCGGGGGAATTGGGTCTGCATCCCTCTCGGACAAATCCATGGTTGGGGTTTCGGTCACCGCTCTCTCACATCACCGTTTGGTCTAAGTATTGGCGCATGTCGGGGTATAGCCTAGCCCAATGCAAGTCATCTACTTAATCATATCATGCAGTTCCAGATACTTCCATTCCTCCCCTCTCGGGATCCTTTCCGGTATCCTTCACACTAGAGTCACGGATATTACTCACCGGACTCATCAACCCTATTGGTCATCCACAAATGGTAAGCGGGAAGCTCTCACGTCCCTCTCACGGATCATTTCACCGGTCTTGAGTGCCCGTGAGCCCAAGTCTAGCCATTTGTAACCCTACCAATAAATGGCCCCTTTCGGGTAACCGTAATGCAATTTATGTCCTCTCACGGAGTGGATACCGGTCTTGAGCGCCCACAAATCCACACTACTACCACGGGTTGTTCGGTCTCAATGCCCTTCCGAATCGGGTCTGATATGATAGGGACATCCTAGCCATACATCTAGACAAATCCTATGCATGTCATTCAATAACCGGGAAAGCGTCAATGGACACCTTCGGAGAACATCCCATACTATTCCCTCCGATGTCCAAGGACAGAAGCACCAGTAGGGTACCCCTCAATCCCAAGTTATACTTAAGCAATCACATGCCCAAGTTCATCATATCAGTTCACAAGATACAACGTCATAATAAACATTCAATTCATGACATTGACATAAGTCATCATATATTGAAATTGATAAACATGATAAAACATTGAAGTAATATAATGTAAACACAAAGCTACTGTTAAAAGACATATGTAGCAAGTCTAACACGATAAGAATATGAAATAGAAACTATATTTACTAGGTTAGGAATACCAAGTCAAGATTTCCATATCCTAGGTAATTACATCGATAACTATCCTTACCTTGAATCGGAGAAGAGAATGGTCCAAGATCACAAGCGAGTGGCCCAAATAGTCTTAAAGTCCTAAACAAGCATATATGAAAGGTTAGAGAAGAAATCAGAACAATCGGAGATCAAACGAATCGGAAGCTGGGCAAAAGTTGCTTTGACGGCAACTCTATTGGTCGATACATTTGGTCGATAGTATCGACCAATAGTATCGACCAAATCAATTCCGGGACGACAAGCTGGCTTTTCGGATTCTTGCCCAGATTTGGTCTTCGGGTCTCGGATTGACATGAAACTTGGAGGATAGTCTAAGCACAACATGGGGACACTAATTATCAAGAAACTTTCATAATCCAATGGTCCATTTGGAAATCCCCAAATTGACATATTAAGGTTAAGAGTTGTAGATCATGGCATTGGCTATATCTCAATGCAAATTAGGGGAAAACATGGGGGATTAGGTAGGGAATCGTTTAGAAGTAACATGGAGCACATATGCAAGGTATAGATTAGGTTAATCATGAGCTTCATCTCGGTTTTGGTAAATAAAGCAAGTTGGTAAGCAATAAATCATGGAAATGTGTAGTCAATGATCATGAGGTGAATCAATCATAGTCATATCGGTGAAAACATCATTGTATGGGGTTTAGAAGGTTCATGGCAAGGTGTATGCAAGGTTGCAGCACCTTGGCCATGGTCCCAACAGTAAAATAGAGAAAAGATGAGTGAGAAAGTGATTAGGAGAGAGAGTCATACCTTTAAAGTGGAACAAGAAAGTAGGAATGAGTGGTTGGCAATGATTGATGAAGAAGATGCTTCACCACTACCAAGGAGGAGTTCTTGGGAGGCTCTCTCACGTTCCCGGATGTTAAAAACGCGAGAATAGGGCTCCAGTCTCGAGGAATAAATAAATAGAAAAGAATATTCCAAGAATCTTTAAATGCGGGCTCAGCGAGACTTGTTGGTCGATACCTTTGGTCGATGGTATCGACCAATAGTATCGACAAAACAATCTCTGCAGAAATTTTACAGAATAGTTCAGCAACTTTAGGTGCGGACTTGGAGGGCTATACAAGGTCAAATTGCATGGGGTTTTCTCCTACAGTTCACTCAAGAGGTCTAGTTTCGGGGAGTACCTTCGGATTATGCACGGGAGTCCGTTTGCTATTTCAACTGTCTCGCTCTTCATCAGTGCGCAGATTCTAACTTAGCCTGGTAATGTGCTCAAGGAAGGAGCGGCATCATCAATGTCCATAAAGCTGGAATCCCGACATTACGTCATCAACCAGTAGGGCCCATAAGTCCCTCCTACCACCACTTCGGGTCTTTGGACCTACAAACATAACAATGACCGGGTCGGGTCAAGGTTAGGTAAAAGCTGGATTTTACATTCTTCCCCCCTTAAAAGAATTTCGTCCTCGAAATTGAAAGCGTACTGTGCTCCCAAAAAGATGAGGAAACTTCTCCTTCATTTCTTCTTCCTTTTCCCATGAAGCTTCTTCCGGGGTATGGTTCTTCCACCGAATCTTCACCAAAGGGATGGTGCGATTCCATGTTGCTTGTCCTTTTTATCTAGGATTTCAGCTGGTCCTTCATCGTAAGAAAGATCGGCACTAAGTCCTTCGGTGGTGCTTGCTGTAGTATGTGTTCCGGGTTCTCTATGTACTTCCGAAGCATCGAAACATGGAACACATTGTGAACTCCAGCAAGAGATGGAGGCAAGGCCAAGCGATAAGCAACGGGTCCAACCCTTTCCAAGATTTCAAAAGGTCCGATGAAGCGGGGGCTAAGCTTTCCTCTCACATTGAATCTCATCACACCTTTCATAGGTGATACCTTAAGGAAAACTTTCTCTCCAATAGGAAACTCCAGATCGGTCCTTCTCTTGTCGGCATAGGATTTCTGTCTTGGTGAGCAGACTTAATCCTCTCTCTAATCATGTCGACCATAGCACTTGTAGCTTCAATCATTTCCGGGCCTAAGACTTTTCTTTCACTGTCTCGAGTCCAATACAAAGGCGTTCTACAAGTGTTACCGTACAAAGCTTTAAAAGGAGCCATGCCTATTGTTGATTGATAAGCTGTTGTTATAGGCAAACTCCACTAAAGCTAAGTGTTCATCCCAATTTCCACCCATGTCCACCACACAAGATCTAAGCATATCTTCTAAAATTTGAATCGTCCGCTCGGATTGTCCATCGGGTGGGGATGATGAGCTGTACTCGAGTTTAATTGGGTTCCCGGGGCTTTACGCAATCCATTCCAAAACCTTGAGGTGAACCTAGGATCACGGTCGGACACAATACTCACCGGCACACCGTGTAGGCGAACCACGTTGTCCACATAGAGTCTAGCTAGCTTGTCCAAAGTGTAGGTGATCTTCATAGGTATGAAATGGGCTGATTTAGTCAACCTATCTACAACCACCCACACACGGTGTCATTTCCTTTACTTGTCCGCGGCAAGCTAGTCACGAAGTCCATGGATATATCTTCCCACTTCCAACTAGGAGCAGGGAAGGGGCTGAAGCAATCCGGACGGAGGTTGGCGAACGGCTTTAACACGCTGACAAGTCTCGCACTTGGCAACAAAGTCTTCCACATCCGCTTTCAAGCTATTCCACCAAAAATGTTCCCTTAAGTCTTTATACATTTTGGTACCCCCGGAGTGTATTGTAAAGATCAGTTGGTGTGCTTCTTTCAATATTTCCTTCTTGATTTCATCAACAGCGAGGCACCTGAGTCTACCTCTAAACAATAAGGCACCATCTAAAGATGTACTAAAAGCGGGGTCCATCTCTGAATTCGTGGCAACCTTCCCAATCTTCTCTCTCGGTTCGGGGTCGAGAACTTTGCAAAGCGACGATCCGGTCTCTAAGGGTGGATCTTGCCGTCATGGCAAAAAGAATACAATCCGAACCCTCGGGAACCACTTCTAAGCCAAACCTTTCCATTGACAGCAACAAAGGTCGACTCAAAGCACACAAGTTCAAATCCTTCTTCGACTCTTCCTACTAAGAGCATCCGCAACTACATTTGCTTTACACGGGTGATATTGGATGTCACAATCATAGTCGAGAAACCAACTCCAGCCATCTTCTTTGTCTCATATTCAGCTCTTTACGGGTGAAGAAGTATTTCAAACTCTTATGATCTGTGAAGATAGCGATCTTCTCACCGTATAGGTAATGTCTCCAAATCTTTAAAGCAAAAACAACGGCGGCAAGCTCTAAGTCGTGAGTGGGATAATTCCGCTCATAGTCTTTCAATTGCCGAGAAGCATAAGCCACAACTTTGTCGTGTTGCATCAACACGCAACCCAATCCGATCATGGAAGCATCGGTGTAGACTGTCAACCCACCGGAACTATCAGGTATAGTCAAAACCGGGGCGCTTGTCAATCTAACCTTCAGCTCCTCAAAATTCCTCTCGCAAGACTCGGTCCAAACGAACTTCTCTTCCTTTCTAGTTAGCTTAGTCATAGGGGCAGCCAACCTAGAAAAATTCTCGATAAATCTCCGATAGTATCCTGCCAATCCAAGGAAACTTCTTATCTCGATCCACGGTCTTCGGTCTTTCCCAATCGGTAACGGTTTGCACTTTTTCCGGGTCGACACGAATACCTTCGGCTGAAACAACATGGCCAAGAAACACTACCCTTGAGAGCCAAAAGTCACACTTGCCAAACTTAGCATAGAGTTTCTTTTCTCTCAACCTTTGCAAAGTGAAGTTCGGATGTTCCGCATGCTCTTCTTCATTCTTCGAGTAAATCAAGATGTCATCAATGAATACGATCACAAACTTATCGAGCACATCATGAAATACCCGGTTCATGAGGTCCATGAACACGGCGGGGGCATTTGTTAAGCCAAAAGGCATAACTTTGAATTCATAGTGTCCATACCTTGTTCGGAACGCCGTCTTAAAGATATCACTTGACTTCACTTTCAACTGGTGATACCACGATCTTAAGTCAATCTTCGAGAAAGCAGACGCGCCCTTCAGCTGGTCAAGCAGGTCATCAATCCGAGGCAACGGGTATCTGTTCTTGATCGTTAACTTGTTCAACTCTCTGTAGTCAATGCATAGGCGCATACTACCATCTTTCTTCTTAACGAACAAGACCGGAGCTCCCCGGGGTGACACACTTGGCTGCACAAAACCTCTATCCGGGAGTTCATTCAGGCTGAGCTTGCAACTCCTCTAGCTCGGTAGGCGCCATCCTGTAAGGAGCTTTAGACACCGGAGACGCTCCGGGGAGTTAAGTCTATGGAAAACTCAACCTCTCTATCGGGGGTAGTCCTGATAAATCGTCTGGAAACACATCAGCGAAGTTACAAACTACACTGACATTTTCGGGTCTCTTCTTTTCCTTAACCTTGCTTCCGGATGAAACATCTTCCACTAGGGAGTGGACTTGCATTAAAGCGGTCAAAGTCTTCTTGCTCACTCTTCCCTTCCTTCCTTGGAACTCCAAAACTGAATTCCCCTCCAATCGGAATTGGATCTTCTTTGAAGAGCACAAGATCACAGCGTTGTAGGATGTCAACCAATCAATTCCCAAGATCACGTCGAAATCTCTCATATCGAACAACACCAACCTTGCCTTCAAGTTCAAACCACAAACACAAGCAGGACATTCCTCTAACACTTTATCTAGTTTAACAATGCAGACCCAACGGGGTACAAATTGATAAATAACTAGACAAACATTTGGGTGTTAGGTTAGTCTTCTGACAAAAGTAGATGAAATGAATGAATGAGATGCACCCGTATCAAACAATACAAATCTTTGGTAAAGAAGCGACTAACAATGTACCTGTAACAACATCATGACAAGCTTCTTGGTCGGTACCGGATATCTTGAAGACTGCGCCGGCGGGAGGGCGGGGACACTCTTACGAGCGGGAGCACCGGGCTGAACAGGACTTCTTGGGGCGAGGCGGGCAAAATGGCCGGGCTGTTTGCAAAAGAAGCAAACATTATCCTTCGGTCCAACGAGAGGTAGCTGCCTTTGGAGGTCTCTGAAATGCGGGCCTGGGGTGTACCATTCCGGGTAGAGAAGGCTGAACAATTCCTGCGAGGTCGGGTCCCACTAGTGCGGCCATCTGTGGCCTACATGAGCAGCTTGGGACTCGGCCCAACACTCCGGGGCTGATAGGTGGGAGTGGGGTGCGGTGCGAGCCTCACAAAACGACGGTCGATGCGATCAACAAATCCGGAAGGTCCGGATTGCCAAGGTTCTGTGCTCGCACATTCTCCTTCTCGGTTTCCTCAATTTTCTTCGCATTCTCCACGGCATGAGCATAGTCTCCAAGAGGTAAGGCGGTGAGGTGGACTTTGATCGAAGGTCGCGGCCCTTTGAAAAATTTCTTCGCCTTGGCAACATCGGAACTCAAAGAATCGGGAGCGAAGAAAAAGAGTTCTTCAAACTTCTGCTGGTATTCCGGCCTGAGAAAGGGCACCTTGTACCAATGCCATGAATTCTGCCTCTTTGGCATCCTTTACCGACTCGGGGAAATAGTTCCTACAAAATGCTTCCTTGAACAACTCCCCAAGTAACCACACCGGCATGAAGGTTCTCGAGAATAGGCCTGGTGGAGGTCCACCATGCATCGGCTTCATGTTGGAGCTTACATTACGCAAACAACACCTTCGATTATCCGAACACTGCGGGTGTCTAAATGCCTTTTCCAATTCTCTCAACCATCTATTAGGAAAGAGGGTGTCCTTGGTCATTCCGGTAAAAGATGGTACTTGGAGTTTAAGAAAACTTTCCATCAGCTTGGTATGCGGGATCTCAGTGGACCTCTCCACATACGGAGCTGCACGGCCAGGGTTTCTTGAACCACTTGCTCGGTTCTCTTCTCGCATAGCCAAAAATCCGGTCATCATTTGATTGAACTGCGCCGCTTGTTGCTGCATCATGTTGGTCATAATGCTAGCAATGTCTCTGAAGCTTCCGATTTCGGGAGCATCGGGGAACTCCATTAGGGGCGGGGTGCTCTCCTTGTCTTTGCTGGTCCGGGGGTCCCAGCGGGCACATCTTCAACTCCGGAATTATCAGAACCAATCAAACGATTCCTCAGAAGCACCATTCTTCAAACATCGGAAATTTACAACATCGAAAATCAACTTGTCAAAATCACTTGATCAATAGAATAGAATGCCCAAATCATGCTTAAAATCATCAACATAGCAAGATTATAGTCCAACATTGACAAGAAACAAATCACAAATCAGATTTCCACAAAAGCCCAAAAGCAGAAATTTTTCCCTATTGGTCGATACATTTGGTCGATGGCATCGACCAATAGTATCGACCAAAAACATTCTGCGTGAAAAACAGAATATATGGTTCACCCGTTTCATTTCCAAAACATTTCCATTTCAAACTTGGCTCTGGGGAAACTTCTCCTTAAGGTCTCTAAGGGTTTTAGGGGTGATTTGAGACTTCCAACACTCTTGCAAGCTTGCATTGATCAACAACACAAGTAAGTCTCATTCTCTTCTTCTCTCTTCTTGCGTTTTCATTTACCAAGATATGATTTTTCTTCAAAACTGCAAAATGGTTGATGCTAATGGTTAGAATCATGTCTAGGGACGTTTAGAAACATGCTCCCACCATTTTACAAGCCAAACTAAGCATGAAACACAAGATTTCACATTCTTGGATTCAAAAATCACTATTCATCTCAATATTTCCAACTTTACAAATACTTGCCTCATTTTTAAACCAAAATGAATTTTGACATGAAACCAAGTCCCACATGACTAATTTACCATGGGGAAGGTGTTCCCACATTCGGTTTGCCGAAATTCCAACTTTTGAAAAATCTCAAACATAGCCCAAAGAGGGATTTCTTCCTTCACCTTCTTGCTGAATTTTCACTTCTACATGGCCAAGATGTTAGATTTTCACCAAACGAAACATCCCAGCATGTTTATCCAAGTCTTATACACATGCTAGTATGTTCGAATCGCATTTTCGCAACAATTTCAAATTTTCGAAAAATTACAAAAATGCCCTTCATCTAACAAATGAACAAGGGAATTAATCAAAATGAAATTTCTTTCTTTGTCTCCATGAGTTCATCATGCCCCGAGAGGAGGAGGACGGAGGGCTGACAGAGGTATAGGACATGCTCCACGGCGGGGAGGTGACCGAGGAGGACCTCTTCATATCACCTCGAGCGAGTTCTGTTCGAGCACTACTTCTATGACATACCGATCGAGTACGGGCGGTTGGTAGTCTTAGATGAGCTAGAGACCTTTCGCATACGGGGAGAGGTTAGAGGCGATGGGATGGTTATCTTTGTACACCACGCCATATCCAGTCTACCCAGAGCTTGTCAGGTACTTTTATAGTAACCTGACCTACCGATTCGAGGATGACCCGCGAGATGGTCCTCGGATTGTCATCTGCTCCGTGGTCAGAGGCGTTGAGATCACATTCACTACCGGCGAGTTGGCTGGGATCTTGGGAGTGCCGTCTGTGCCGGACTTTCGCTTGTGGATTCCTCCTCGCACCGACATTACGGAGGGTCTCATTCCATACGAGACACACGAGATATGCAAGACTACGTGGGACGATGAGAACTGCTTCATGCCCGGGAGTGGCACTTCTATGATACCATCTGCCCGAGTCATCGCTCGCTTTGTCGGGCGAAACATTATTCCGAAGGCGGGGGCATCACGGTAGGGTGACGATTATGGAGGCACTAGTCATCTATTGCATTTACCTTTGGCGTGCGAGATAGACTTGGCTCACATCATGCGGCATATCATGATAGACCGAGTTGAGTCTCCCGGGGTCGGGAACTTAGCTTTCGGCCGGGTCTTGACACGCATTTTCCGGTACTTCCAGGTGGATTTAGAGGACACACTGATGATTCTGATATAGAGATAGGTGAGGACCTCTGTGCATGGTCGGTCAAGAAAATGGGGCTTGGTAATGCGGTTAGATCGGACAATGAGGCCGACATCGATGGGGATGCCGAGGATGACGATGTAGATGAGCATGGAGACGATGATGATCGGGGTGATGCTCCAGTTCGGGATGATGACCGGGGGCATCGGGAGATTCCCGCTCCACGATTCTCCGAGGATGGAGGTCCATCTCACCGGACTTACGAGGCTCCGGGTGTGACTTCTCATCGGTCTTCGATTTATTCCATACTCGAGAGGATCGAGGCTCGACAGAGATGAGGATGGAGACATACATGCACACTTTAGGTGAGAGGTTTACACGGCTCGAGGATGAGTTCGGATCGAGGAGGGATCGGACGGATCGTCGGAGTAGATCACCTAGATAGATAGCATTAGGAGTTTTCCTTTTTATGTTTCCCGGATGTACTTTCTTTCGGACTTGTAAAAATTTTCTTATGTGATTAATGAGATCAAGTTGTTTTGCTTATATTATTGTATCTTATTCCATAATCGGTTAAGTTTCATTTATTCAGTTACTAATCTCGGTTATCTATTATTCAGCTCTAAGAATAGTTGAGTTACCCTTTTTGATCGGTAACTCGGAATGTTCCATCATCGCTTCCGTGGTTGGGGTCTTCTTGAACACAGGGCTCCGATACCACTCTGTCACATCCACCCAGCCGGTACCCTATCGGCATACCCGGGATGTGATCCACAGCCCGAAGATCCATAGTTCGGGGACCACATAATCCACATCGACGATAATACAATCATGAACAGATAATAATCATAAACTAACAATGAATGATCATGGAATTCAGGAATAAGGTGTCGGACATAATCGAGTGCGGAAATAAATATCAAATCAGATAAATTAAGAAGGCGGTGGGCGGAATCCACTCCTTCACCAAACGGAAGTGAGGTCAAAATTTAGTTAAGTACAAGTCTCAAGTTATAAAGGTAAGTTAAAGTTATTACAATTCTTCTAAGTATCTTGTCACAAAAGAAGGGGTAACTACTCATAAGTCTCCTCCATAATAAATATATCTTCTTCAAAGTTGAGGACCATGGAGACCCAACATGTTGCTCCCATACAACTCCGGGGCTAACCACAGTACGCACGGTAATCTTCTTCGGTATGGTCACCGAAGTCTTCAACGTAGCCAGCCTCCGGGATGGTAGTATGAGTATCTGGGTCCGCCTCGGGGAGGGTGCCATCGGAGTAATCACCTGTAGAATAGCCTAACAAAATATTGCAACGAGAAAAGGAATGAGTTCAAAAGAACTCGGCAAAGGAAGTTATCCCACCACACATAAACCACAAGATAATCATAAAATGATGCGAGATGATATGAGGCATATAATGCAATATGACTTTATTCTAAGTATGCTGGTCATCTATGGTAGACATGCTTTAAGTCATAGCACCATACTTCTTTAGGTAGTCTCGGTCACTCATCACAGGGGGAATTGGGTCCTGCATCCCTCTCGGACAAATCCATGGTTGGGGTTTCGGTCACCGCTCTCTCACATCACCGTTTGGTCTAAGTATTGGCGCATGTCAGGGTATAGCCTAGCCCAATGCAAGTCATCTACTTAATCATATCATGCCAGTTCCGAGATACTTCCATTCCTCCCCTCTCGGGATCCTTTCCGGTATCCTTCACACTAGAGTCACGGATATTACTCACCGGACTCATCAACCCTATTGGTCATCCACAAATGGTAAACGGGAAGCTCTCACGTCCCTCTCACGGATCATTTCACCGGTCTTGAGTGCCCGTGAGCCCAAGTCTAGCCATTTGTAACCCTACCAATAAATGGCCCCTTTCGGGTAACCGTAATGCAATTTATGTCCTCTCACGGAGTGGATACCGGTCTTGAGCGCCCACAAATCCACACTACTACCACGGGTTGTTCGGTCTCAATGCCCTTCCGAATCGGGTCTGATATGATAGGGACATCCTAGCCATACATCTAGACAAATCCTATGCATGTCATTCAATAACCGGGAAAGCGTCAATGGACACCTTCGGAGAACATCCCATACTATTCCCTCCAATGTCCAAGGACAAAAGCACCAGTAGGGTACCCCTCAATCCCAAGTAATACTTAAGGAATCACATGCCCAAGTTCATCATATCAGTTCACAAGATACAACGTCATAATAAACATTCAATTCATGACATTGACATAAGTCATCATATATTGAAATTGATAAACATGATAAAACATTGAAGTAATATAATGTAAACACAAAGCTACTGTTAAAAGACCTATGTAGCTAGTCTAACACGATAAGAATATGAAATAGAAACTATATTTACTAGGTTAGGAATACCAAGTCAAGATTTCCATATCCTAGGTAATTACATCGATAACTATCCTTACCTTGAATCGGAGAAGAGAATGGTCCAAGATCACAAGCGGTGGCCCAAATAGTCTTAAAGTCCTAAACAAGCATATATGAAAGGTTAGAGAAGAAATCGGAACAATTGGAGATCAAACGAATCGGAAGCTGGGCAAAAGTTGCTTGGCGGCAACTCTATTGGTCGATACATTTGGTCGATAGTATCGACCAATAGTATCGACCAAATCAATTCAGGACGACAAGCTGGCTTTTCGGATTCTTGCCCAGATTTGGTCTTCCGGGTCTCGGATTGACATGAAACTTGGAGGATAGTCTAAGCACAACATGGGGACACTAATTATCAAGAAACTTTCATAATCCAATGGTCCATTTGGAAATCCCCAAATTGACATATTAAGGTTAAGAGTTGTAGATCATGGCATTGGCTATATCTCAATGCAAATTAGGGGAAAACATGGGGGATTAGGTAGGGAATCGTTTAGAAGTAACATGGAGCACATATGCAAGGTATAGATTAGGTTAATCATGAGCTTCATCTCAGTTTTGGTAAATAAAGCAAGTTGGTAAGCAATAAATCATGGAAATGTGTAGTCAATGATCATGAGGTGAATCAATCATAGTCATATCGGTGAAAACATCATTGTATGGGGTTTAGAAGGTTCATGGCAAGGTGTATGCAAGGTTGCAGCACCTTGGCCATGGTCCCAACAGTAAAATAGAGAAAAGATGAGTGAGAAAGTGATTAGGAGAGAGAGTCATACCTTTAAAGTGGAACAAGAAAGTAGGAATGAGTGGTTGGCAATGATTGATGAAGAAGATGCTTCACCACTACCAAGGAGGAGTTCTTGGGAGGCTCTCTCACGTTCCCGGATGTTAAAAACGCGAGAATAGGGCTCCAGTCTCGAGGAATAAATAAATAGAAAAGAATATTCCAAGAATCTTTAAATCGGGCTCAGCGAGACTTGTTGGTCGATACCTTTGGTCGATGGTATCGACCAATAGTATCGACCAAAACAATCTCTGCAGAAGTTTTACAGAATAGTTCAGCAACTTTAGGTGCGGACTTGGAGGGCTATACAAGGTCAAATTGCATGGGGTTTTCTCCTACAGTTCACTCAAGAGGTCTAGTTTCAAGGAGTACCTTCGGATTATGCACAGGAGTCCGTTTGCTATTTCAACTGTCTCGCTCTTCATCAGTGCGCAGATTCTAACTTAGCACCGGTAATGTGCTCAAGGAAGGACGAAAAAAAAAAAGGGCCAAAAAGGGTGACCACAAAAAGCCGTATAAACGGGGGGGGGCGGGGGCCCCCTTCTTTTTGTAGAAACCCAGCCCTAACCCTGACCCGGAAACCTTGTTATTTGTAGGTCCGATGACCCGAAGTAAAGTAAGAAGTCAGCTTTGGGCCATCCCAGTAGAGGACTTGGTGTCTGGCTTTGAATCCATGAAAGTTGATGATGAAGTTTTATTTATGGAAACTGAATCTTGATGAAGATCGGATTAGTTGATGGACTTGGAGTGGTCTCTATCTTGGTTTGAAGGCATTTCTACCTATTAGGTAAGTCACTTGACATGTGTGCAAAACCCCTTTAGGATTGGACTTGATCTGGGTCTTCAATTCCCTGTTTTGGATTTCTTTGTCGGCATTGGTCGATCGTTGGACCGGTCGACCAATCCACTTGACCAATGAGTGCTTGTCTTTGGCAATTAGGTTTTTCTTGCTCTATTTAAGTCCAATCTCGAGTCCACTTCGTATTTGCTGCCTCCAAACTCTTTGGAACGAACCAAAGACCTCTGCAAGTCATCTCCCTTGCATCCTTGGTGATTTCCTTGACGGATCTTCGTCGAAACTCTTCCTTTTGCATCAAAAGGTATGTCTACACTCTCTTCTTCTCCTCTATCTCTTATTTTCTTTCCTTTTTGAGTTGAGACAGTGGAGGAGATGCTGCATTCTCTGTTGCAAACATCTCTGGACTTGTCTCTCATGATCATCCTAAGGATTAGAGGCTAGAACAATGATCTTAACCATGATCATTGCAAGCTTTTGAAGGAATCATGATCAAACCATGATCTAATCTTGTTAAACTTCTGATTTGAATTCTGATCTCCTTGGATCTTCTATATTGATCATGTTAGTAGTTAATTGCTGTGTTTTCTTTTCATGATCCATGATCTATCAATCTCTAGTTGTTCTCTTCTACCATACTATGTGTTCTTCATGAATCATGGTAGTTACATTTATGGTAGGTTTTGTTTCCTTATTTAGATTTATGCTTTTAAGCCTATTTTCCTTGAAGATCTAAGTATGCTTTTCATGATACCTTTACCTGAAGCAATGATCCATCCTCCTATTGTTCTTGTCTTTGATTTCTATTTCGAATTCATCAAGATCCATGGTTGATCTAATTATGGTAACTTTTTGTTTCCTAATTTGGATCTTGATGTCTTGTTTGGATTAATGTTTTGAGATCTCCTATATGTTAGAATACCACTGATGTAGTTTACCCCTTGATTAGTACCCTTTTGAACCACCAAATTCGGATTTCCTATCTTAAAACTCTGTTTTTTTAGGCTACTGTCTGCATTGGTCGACTAATTGGTCGACTGGACCAGTCGACCAATCGACAATGCAACAACTCGAGAATTGGTTTGTGTTGGATGTTTTGGTATCTTTTCTGTTAGGGATCTTTCCTAATATGTTGTATACACTTGTTTAGGACCTTCTTCTCAAGTTTGCCAAGATCTTACTTGATTTCTTAGGATTCCTTTGCGAGTTATAAAAGGTAAGGATGGTTATTTCCTTAATTACATAAATAGCATGAATCTAGTTTCTATATTTGAATATCATTGATATGTTTCCTTAATTAGATTCTTACAACGATATACTACTGTTGCATAACTTTGATTACAGTAGCATTACTTATTCATATTGAATTGATTCATGTATAATTTACTTACCAATTATATACAAGTTGATTGTAATTATTGATTTCTTTCCATATATGAAGTTACCATATATGTGATGATATGAATTGATGCTTGTGTATGCTTAAGTATGGTTTGGAAAGGAGAGGTGTCCTTTTGACACTTCTGTCCTTGGACTACTACGGGAATATTATGGGATGTTTCCGAAGATGCCCTATGGACACCTTCCTAAACTGTTGGATGACATATCTAGGATTGTCTAGTAGTGTTTGGCTAGGATGTCCCGTTATGTCAGACCCTAATCGGAGGGGTATTGAGACCGAACGACCCGTGGTAGCAATGGGGATTCATGGGCGCTCAAGACCGGTAACCAACCCGTGAGAGGACATGAATCACATTGTGGGGGCCATTTATTGGTAGGGTTGCATATGGCTAGACTTGGGCTCACGGGCGCTTAAGACCGGTAACCAACCCGTGAGAGGACGTGAGAGCTTCCCGTTTACCATATGTGGATGATCAATAGGGTTGATGAGTCCGTAGTCAGGGACTATGAGGACTCTAGTGTGAAGGATACCGGAAAGGATCGTCAGGGACGAGGAATGGACGTATCTGGATCTGACTTGATGTAACTAAGTAGAAGACTTGCATTTGGCTAGGTTTTACCCTGACATGCGCCGGTACTTAGACCAATGGTGATGTGAGAGAGTGGTGACTTAACCCCTGACCATGGAATGTCCCGAGGGATGCCGGACCCATTACCAACTGATGATGAGTGATTGAGACCTTCCTAAAGAAGTACGGTGCTATGACTTAAAGCATGTCTGCCAATAGAGACCAGCATACATAGAGTTAGATTCATTCATTCATTGCTTGTCTCATATCATATTGCATTTATGTTTGTTCTGAAATCTTGCCATTTATGATATTATGGATTTAACTGTCTTACTAAGTTTCTTTGAAACTCATTCCTTTATTGTACAATGTTTGTTAGACTATCCTGCAGGTACTGAATACTATGACGGTTCCTATGAAGAAGCGCAAGGCGAAGAGGCATATCTCCAGGAAGGTGATTGCGGTTACCACAATTACACTGAAGATCCCGCGAGTGGTTAGGCTCCGTACGATGCTTAGTCCGACCATTGAGTGGAAGCGTCCTTGTGCCATTTATGAGATTTACACTTATAAGGATGTTGTCTATAAAGTCGAGAACGATTTAGTTACCCATTGTACTTGCTACTGGGATTAGATTTTGTCTAGTTTATTATC
This sequence comes from Hakea prostrata, assembly GCF_041222555.1. Classification (NCBI taxonomy): domain Eukaryota; kingdom Viridiplantae; phylum Streptophyta; class Magnoliopsida; order Proteales; family Proteaceae; genus Hakea; species Hakea prostrata. The sequence goes on along the minus strand of NC_142607.1, from coordinate 29,175,641 downwards.
TTTTAGAGCTACTTTTCCGCTGGTTGTAGAGTGGGATTTTTGCCTCACTTTACTTATCTGTCTGACACTCTGATTATATCTAGTATTCTGATTTATTTATGATTCATTCTTTCCTTATTAAATCTATGGTTTATCTTCCGCACTTTTATTATGATTGTTCATAATTATGTTATTGTTTATGTGGGAGGTTGATTACTCAATACCTGATCTTCGGGCTGTGGATCACACTCTCGGGTATGTCAGATAGGGTACCGGCTGGGAGGATGTGACACCTACCACCACTTCGGGTCTTTGGACCTACAAACATAACAATGACCGGGTCGGGTCAAGGTTAGGTAAAAGCTGGATTTTACAATTGTTCACCTGGTCGACTAGACCAAGCTACCAGCCAGGCTGGCTGCAGGCATGAATAGCATTGGTTTCTTCGTCCGATCTGATCCGTTTGACCTCCAATCTTCTAGGGCTTTTTCCTAATGTTGTACCTATGCTTGTCTAGGGTTTATTTGCTAACTTTGGGCTTGATCTCTTGTTCCTCCAGATTTTCTTCGAATCTAATTAAGGTAAGGACAGTTGTTTCCATATTAACATAGATTGTGTGAATCTTAATTTCTAATTTGGGAATTTCTTAGATTCTCTGATGTTCTTCTATTTTTATAATACGATATTACTACTGTTAGTACTTCAAATACAATAGGACCTTGTAAATGTATTTTCTTATTACTTTGATCATGTATGGACATTATTCTTGTAATTTACATATTCAATTGATCATGTTTATATGTATCTTTCTATATGTTGGAATATTAGTTGTGTATGTTATGACTGAATTGGGAATGTGATCGATTATGTATGATTTGGGAGTAGAGAATGTCCTTTTGACATTTATGTCCTTGGACATCAGTGGAAGTGGTATGAAACATTTCCGATGGTGCCCTTTGACTCTTTCCTGAATTGCTCGTTGTCATACCTAGGGCTTGTCTAGTGATATTTGGCTAGGATGTCCCTGTTATATCAGACCCGATTCAATGATAGTAATGTGGGTTTGTGGGCGCTCAAGACTAGTAACCAACTCGTGAGAGGCCATGGATCACATTGTGGGGGCCATTCATTTGTAGGGTCGCAAGTAGTAGACTTGGGCTCATGGGCCCTCAAGACCGGTGTGAAATCCGTGAGAGGACATGAGAGCTTCATGTATATTATTTGTGGATGACCAATAGGGTTGATGAGTCCGTAGTCCGAGTTGGTTGTAGCCATAGGATACCCTGACTCTAGTGAGAAGGATACCGGAAAGAATCCCAAAAGGGAAGGAATGAAAGTATTTAACTCTGACTTGATATAACAAAGTAGATGACTTGCATTTGGCTAGGCTTGACCTTGACATGCGCCAATACTTAGACCAATGGTTGTCACATCCCGCCCTAAATCCACCAAGGGGGTACCCTATCTGGATTACCCGGGGAGTGAATCACGGTCCCGCCGATCAAGTTTAGGAACGATCATAGTCACTTAGCACAATAATATAATCAAAAGCAAGAACAATTCTTTGTATTCAAATAATTTAATAATAAGAGTCAAGAAAAGATCTCAGAAGGATTCACAAATAACATCAGAGTGCGGAAAAGATACAAATAAAATAAATGATCAACATACGGAGATGAGGTGGAAATTCCCTCTACAACATTGGCAGAAGGTAGATCAAATAAAATTAAGGGTTACAACCGGTTCCGAAAATGACCAGGGAACAAACTAAACTACGGTCTCGAAAAATCATATAAAATGGGTAAAAAGGGGATGAGGCGATATCCCATCCCTAACACATAAGTACAAAACTGAACTACTCCAGATAAGTCCCAAACTCGGACTACTAGTCTTTATCAACTTGTACACCGTGGCCAATGGGGTACGGGTCATCAACTTGGTTGTCAGAGTGTTGATTGTCAAAGTCAATAGTAGTAGTACCTGCAATAGATTCTAACAAAAGATGTTGCAAGAAGGAGTGAATTCAAAAGAATTCAGCAAGGTAGTTATTCCATAAAACATAAGCCATATGAGACAAACCATAACATGATGCAATATGATATGAAACACATGATGCAATTATGATTCTAACTCTATGTATGCTAGTCTCTAAGGTAGACATGCTTTAAGTCATAGTACCATACTTCTTTGGGTCGTCAGTCACTCACCCTCAACCAATTCTGTATCTTTGGACTGCCGTGGTAGTTGGGTAAGGTCCTCTCAAACCATGGTAGGGGATTCGGTCACCACTCTCTCACATCACCATTTGGTCTAAGTATTGGCACATGTCACGGAAAAGCCTAGCCCAATGCAAGTCTTCTACTCAGTCATATCAACTCAGATCCAAATACGTCCATTCCTCGCACCAGGCGATCCTTTCCGGTATCCTTCACACTAGAGTCAGGGTAATCCCAGATTACGGACTCATCAACCCTATTGGTAATCCACAAATAGTAAATGGGAAGCTCTCACGTCCTCTCACGGGTTGGTTACCAGTCTTGAGCGCCCATGAGCCCAAGTTTAGCCATTTGCAACCCTACCAATAAATGGCCCCTTTCGGGTATCCGCAATGCGATTTATGTCCTCTCACGGGATGGTTACCGGTCTTGAGCGCCCACAAATCCACACTATTACCACGGGTCGTTCGGTCTCAATGCCCTTCCGATTCAGGTCTGATACGACAGGGACATCCCAGCCATACATCTAGACAAGTCCTATGTATGTCATCCAATAATTCGGAAAAGCGTCGATGGGCATCTTCGGAGAACATCCCATACTATTCCCTCTGATGTCCAAGGACAGAAATGTCAATAGGACATTCCCCAATCCCAAATCATACCTATTCAATCACATTCTCAATTCTATCATATCATACATAAATGACATTTCATTATATAGAAAGATACATACCATAACATGATCAATTACATATGAATTTATTAAGAATACATAATCATGATAACAAAAGAATATGTAAACATGGCACTACTATACTTGAAGTATTTATAACAGTCATATACTATAGGAAATACAAAGAAGGTAAATCAACTAAGTCTCTAACATAGAAGCAAGAATCACATAATCTATGTAGTTATGGTAACTACCGTCCTTACCTTAAGTCGCGATGATGATAATCCAACAATCTCAAAAGAATGATCCAAAGATGGTAATAAGACCCTAGACAAACATAAATGAAAGGTTAGAAAATAAATTGGGAAAATCGGAGGTCGAACGGGTCAAAACAGAGCAAGGTTGCTGTCAGTAGCAAGTTTGGTCGATGGTCTTGGTTGATGGCATCGACCAAAGAGGATCGACCAAAATTGTCTTCTGGGGTGCATAATGGGTTTTGGGGATTTTGGTCCGAAATTTGTCTTTCGGGGTTCGAATCGATCCGAAACTTGGAGGGATGATTAATAACAATGTAAGAACACTACCTAGCAAGTATTATCACAATCCAATGGTCCAAATGAAAACCCCCAAATTGAGGTCCTATGTTCTAAAGACAAGAATCCTAGCATTCATGAGAAATCGATGAAATTGAAAGGGAAGCTGGAAAATAAGTTGGGGAATGGGTTAGGAACAAGATTACAATCAATTGCAAGCCAGAAGTTAGGCTAATCATACTCCACATTTCAGTCTAGTATAAGAAATCAAGTTGTTAAACAAAGAATCATGGTAATGCATATGCAAGGATCAAGATGCAAGTGAGGCATAGCAAGAACAAAGGAAAAGCAAGTATAAATGGGAAGAAACATTCATGGCAAGGTGTTTGCAAGGTTACAGCACCTTGGCCATGGTCTCATCAGTAAAAAGAAGAAGTGAAATGGGTAGGATATAGAGCAAGAGAGAGAATCATACCTTAAAATATGATAGTTGGAGAAGAGAAACAATGATTCTTGTAGAAGATCATCACCCAAGCCAAGGAGGAGCCTAAGAGAAGTCTTCCCACGTTCTCAGGTGTTGAAATGAGTAAAATATGGTTCGAGGTTCGAGGTTTCACTTAAATAGAGGAAGGAATATCCAAAAGCATCTTTTTCTCAAATCTGGGCTACTTTGGTTGATGCTCTTTGGTTGATGGCATCGACCAAAGAGGATCAACCAAAACAGGTTTCAGCAGAAAAGTCAGCAATAGTTTAGCAACTTCGGACAGGGATTCGGAGGGCTATACGGGGTCAAATTGAGTGATTTGTTCTTCTACAAGTCAATAAAGAAGTCTAGTTTCCAGAAATACCTTCGGATCAAGCATGGAGTTCATTAGAATCACCAACTAAGCTCACCTTCTTCGATGTGCAAGCAGGATTTGCCCGACATAGTTCAGCAACTTCGGACAGGGATTTGGAGGCCTATATGGGGTCAAATTGAGTGGGGTTTTCTCGTAGAAGTCCATCAAGAAGTCTAGTTTTGAGAAATACCTTCAGATTGAGCATAGAAGTTCATTAGGTATTTCAACTAATTCACCCCTCTTCGGTGCGCAGATTCAAAACTAACACTGACAATGCTCTCAAGTGAGGGGCATCATGGTCAATGTCCATGGGCTTGGGTTTCCACACCAAATCATCAACCAAAAGGGTCCACAAGTCTCTTTTTCCCCCACTTTGGGTCTTTGGACCTACAAACATAACAGATTCCGGGCCAGGTCAAGGTTAGGATAAGGCCGGACATTACAGATCTACCCTAAGGGAAAGGTCTCGCATGACTTCCTAAGGCTTTCAAAGATAATAACACTGAAATCAAGGTCCAACTTTAAGGTCTAACATCAAACGAATCTTTCTTCTCCCAAAACAAATAGGGTGTCCTAGCTAGGTTTGGGCCGGATTTTACAATGGTGATGTGAGAGAGCGGTGACCTAAACCCCAGCCAAGGAATGTCTGAGAGGGATGCAGGACCCAATTACCACCGAAGAACCCAAGATATCGAGATGGTTGAGGGAGAGTGATTTGAGACCTACCCAAGAAGTATGGTGCTATGACTTAAAGCATGTCTGCCAATAGAGACCAGTATACATAGAGTTAGATTCATACATGCATTGTCTATTTCATATCATATTGCATCTGCTATGTTGTGCTATCAAGTTATTTGTGTTGTTATGGAATAACTTGCCTTGCTGAGTTCTTTTGAACTCACTCCTTTTTGCAAATATCCTTTGTTAGACTATTTTGCAGGTACTGACGAGTATGACAGCCAGTACTATGAAGCGCAAGCCAATGATGCATACTACTCTCAAGGTGCTAGTTGTTACGAAGATCGGTTAAGATTCCTTGTGTGATCATGCTGTGTACCAGGATTATCCCTATCTTGGAGTGGAAGCGGCCATGCTTGGTTTCTAAAGTTTATGTTTATGAAGATATTCTTTATAAGTCAGAAGAGACCTTAGTTTAGTTTGATTACTTCTTTTTTTCCCCTTTTCAGAATCGGTTGTAATCTTCTCTTTTTAGTTTTGAGCTACATTCCATTTGTGTTATGTGGAGTGATTTTCCACACACTCTACATTTTGATTATTATATTGGTATCATTCTTTCCGCACTCTGATTATATTGTTATTCTCTTCTTCTTATCTTGATCTTTTTGTTTATATAATGATACATTGATTACGTCCTATTCATGATTATGTTATTGTAAATGTGGGAGGATGATTTCCTTGAATACTGGATATTTAGGGCTATGGATCACACACTCGGGTATGCCAGGTAGGGTACTGGCTGGGTGGATGTGACAAGAGGGACCCTGAGCGACACTGTTGTTGACATTAATGTGTCAAATGAAGGTCTTTTGGTTGAGCAGTCTATGGAGGCAAGATCCACCCCAAGTCCGTCCTTGAAGATCGATTGAAGCGTTTGGGGGAGGATGCGAGTGACAATTCAAGACGGTCGTCAACTCGTTAGTAAGTTCATGGCTTTCAATTAGTACATGATCCATTCTCCCGATTGCTGTGAAGAGTTTGAAAATGCTTCAATATATCAAATACTAGATATCGAACTTCGCCGATGTGATCTTGTTGAATTTCTTGTCTCGGGCCATGTAACTTCTTGTATCCCAAGCCATGCAACTTCTTGTATCTCGAGCCATGTAACTTCATGTATCCCGAGTATTCATAATGGAATGTGTTATTTCGAAGAATGTATTCCGAATCTTCTCATGAATGAAATTTTGTAGTTTGTCTATTTTTTGAGAACTATGCCTTTTATTTTATCATCAAGACTTACTTGGGAAAACTGTTGTAAAAATAGATGTCAAAGATACGATCGGGTTGCCTCCCGTATCCTGGTCCTTAATAAAGGTGCTAAGGAAGTTTTTTCTCAAGTTCTCAAAAGAGGTGCCAAGACTATGATCGGGTTGACTCCCATGTAATTGAACTTGTTTGTACGTATAGTCCTCAAGATAGGTGCTAAGGGTGAGGACGGGTTCGATCTTGTTTCACTGTTCGTAGTCCTTAAGAAAGGTGCAAAATGTATGACCGAGTTTGTTCCCAAGTCCTATTCCTTAATAAAGGTGCTAAGGGTGTGAAGTCCTCAAAAGCGGTGCCAAGAGTGTGATTAGGTTGATTCCTGTGTCATTGTACTTGTTTGTACGTATAGTCCTCAAGGGAGGTGCTAAGGGTCCAATAAGTGAGCTCAAAAAGTACTTTATTTGTTTGAAAAATATACAAAACAATTACTGGTAGAACCTTCTTAGGTTGGTCGAATTCCACGATCAGTCAATTGATTGCCCGGTCATTGGCTCCTTCAGTCAGTATGCTCCCGGTTTTGTTTCTTTGTCAATGATATAGGGGCCCTCCCAGGTCGGGCATAACTTCCCTTGGTTTCTGGGGTCTAAAGCCCCTGTTCTCCACAATACAGATCTCCCGACCTATATCTTGGGGTTTTAACTCGGGTATTGTAATACCGAGCCCTACCCCTTTTCGGTACAGACTGGTTCTTAAAATGAGCCTTCTCTCAGGTTTCATGTAGAAAATCCAAGTTTCTTGTTAGGCCTTGGTTGTTTTCCTTTTCATCGAAAGTTTGATAGCGAATAAACCCAGCCAAAACTTCTACCAGAGCCAAAGCCTCAGTACTGTATGCTAGGCGGAAAGGTGTTTCTCTTGTGGGGGCCTGGGTTGTTGTTCGGTATGACCATAAGACGCTCGAGAGCTCTTCGATCCATAGTGATTGGCTCTCTTCTAGCCTTTTTTTATCTCATCCAGCAATGTCCTATTTGTGACCTCAACTTGTCCGTTGCTTTGTGGGTAAGCAACCGAGGAACATTGGTGTTCAATGTGATATCTTTTGCAAAATGCCTTGAATCCCGATCCTTCAAATTGCTTTCCATTATCGGTCACTAGGATGCGAGGGATTCCGAACTTGTAGATGATTTTTTTCTTCAAATAATTTCTCCATTTGTTTTTCTGTGATGGAGGCTAAAGGTTCTACCTCAACCCATTTCGTGAAGTAGTCAATAGCTACGACGAGGTATTCTCGATTCCTTGAAGTTTTCAGCAGTTTCCCCACTAGGTCCATTCCCCACATAGCGAAAGGAATAGGGCACAAGATTGGGGAGACTAGCACTACCGGACCCTTCAAGATAGCGGTGTGTTTTTGGCATTGTTTGCATTTATGGACGTACTACAGGGCATCTTGTTGCATGGTCGGCCAGTAAATTCCCGTCTTTAGGATTTTTTTTGCCAGTGCCTTCCTGCCCATCGCCGCGTATGCCTTCGTGAACCTCTGCCATTGCATATTCTGCCCGAGATGGTTCCACACATTTCAAGAGTGGTTCGGAAAAAGATCTTTTGTACAGCTGATCATCTAAGATGGTGAACCGAGCTACCTTGTTTCCTGATCTTTCAGGCTTCTTTTGGATCAGTCGGGAGCTTGTCATCTTTTAAATAAGACATTAGTGGGAGAGTCCAATCAGGCCTACTCCCAACCATCATGATTTCTGACTCATGAGTACTCGGGGAATCCAGTTCTTCAATGTATACTGCAGAGTCCAAGTTTCTGTAGCTGGCCAAGGAGAGTTGAGAGAGTTCATCTGCCCTCTCGTTTACTTTTATGGGTATTTGTTGGAAAACTACCCGATCAAAAAATGTTTGGAGTTGCTCAACCTTCACCAAGTATTTCGCCATTCTTTCATCTTTTGCATTACATTCTCCTTTGATCTGATTTATAACTAGTTGGGAATCACTTAGGATTTCTAGCTTCCATGCTCGTAGAGCTTGGGCAACTTGTAAGCCAGCAAGCATGGCTTCATATTCGGCCTCATTGTTAGAGGCTGGGAATTTGAACCTTAGCGCGTAGCTAACTATAAAATCTCCCGGGCTTTTAGGAGTCAGCCCTGCTCCCAACCCTAAGCTGCTGCTTGAGCCATCCACATGCAATATCTATAAGTTGGTCTCATTAGGTGGTGTTGAATATGAGTTTTCACCTCAAGGTATGCTATTTTCCACGATGAAGTTGGCCAAAACTTGAGCTTTGATTGTCGTTCTTGGTTTAAACTCAATCTGGTATTTGCTGAGCTCGACCGCCCATCTGATCATTCTCTTGTCTACGTCTAGTTTGTGCAAGATCTTTTTGAGTGGGAAGTTGGTCGGTGTGAAATCCAGCCCTAACCCTAACCCGGAAACCCTGTTATCTGTAGGTCCAGAAACTCGAAGTGAAAGTAGAAGACACCTATGGGCCATCTCAGTAGAAGACATGGTGTTTGATCTAGAACCCATGGATATTGATGATGGTGCTCTATACTTAGAAACCCCTGTCGAGTTGGAGAAGAAGCTGCACATTGATGAAGGAGAGCCTAGTTGTTGGACCTAAAGCCTATTTGGACATGGTTTGAGGGCATCCCTCAATGCTAGGTAAGTTTTGTGAGGTATTGTGAAAAGCCCATTCAAAGTTATTAAGGTTTGGACCATCATTTCCCTAAATTGGAGTTGCTATCATGGTTGGTCGATTGATTGGTCGACTGGCCAGTCGACCAACCAATAAACCAACAAGGTCAACAAGGTTAAAATTGGAAATCCTGGTGATTTTAGGACTTTTTGTGCTATTTAAAGGGGGTAACTTTGTGTTTTTCACTCACAGTCAGTTCTAAGCCTCTGGAGAACATGGGAAGAACCCTAGAACCTCTCCACCAAAGCCAAGGAAGACCCTCAAGCATCCGTTCGAGTATCTTTGTCGATTCTTCTTTTAAAAGGTTAGTAACCGATTCGTTTCTTCTTTGATTCATTATTTCTTCTATACTTCTGATCTTCTGATTATGAGAAGGGTATTACACTATTGTAATGGCCTCTTCTTGGATTTTCTTAGCCATAGAGTGAATCCACCCATTCACTCCATATTCTTGAACCGTATGGTGATGTTCTTGTTTCTTGATTTTACTTGAATTCTTAATTACTCCCTTGTATTGTTTTTCCTACAAAGTTTATGATTGTAGAAAATGTCTCATACCATTACCATGACCTTCCCTTGGTTGCTTCCTTTGGACACCAGGTGGTGTGGGACAATTCCTATGGTGCCCTTGGCGCTTTCACTGATTATTACTTGACATACCTAGGGCATGTCTAGAAGTGTTTGGCTAGGATGTCATTATATTAGACCCGACCGGAAGGGAATTGAGTCCGAGCAACCCATGGTTGCAATGGTGGTTTGTGGATACTTAATAGCGGTGCGTAATATCCATGAGGAGGACATGAATCACATTGTGGACAATCAATACCGGTGTGTAATATCTGTGAGAGGCCATTCATTGGTACAATTGTAGAAGTGGAACAAGACCGGTGAAATGATCAATGAGAGGAAACGGGAACTACCTATTAACTTGATGTAACTAACCAATAGGGTTGATGAGTCCGTAGTCCAACTTGGTGGCTACCATAAAGATACGCTGAATCTAGGGAGAATGATACCAAAAAGGATCTCGGGATGGGTGGAATAGAAGTATTTGGATCTAAGTTCATATAACTAAGTAGAAGACTTGCATTTGGCTAGGCTTAACCTTGACACACGTTAGTACTCATACCAATGGTGGTGAGTGATAGTGTTGACCTAAACCCCAGCCATGGAATGTCCTAGAGGGATGCCTTGACCCAATTATCGCGGAGAACCCAAAAGACGTGCATCAGAGCCGTGAGGGAAGAATGACTGAGACTACCCAGAGGAGTATGGTGTTCTATCTTAATGCGTGTCTGCCAATAGAGACCAACATACATAGAGTTATAAGCATATTTGCATTGTCTGTTTCATACCATCTTGCATTATGTATGATTTGCTATCATGTGTTATTATGTTATTTTGGATTGAATTGCCTTGCTAAGTTCTTTTGAACTCACTCCTTTTTGCAATATCTTTTATTATACTTTCCTGCAGGTACTACTACTACTATTGATTATGATGGTTAGTACTATGAAGACCAGGTTGATGACTCATATGGTACTGGCTATGGTGACTACGTCGGTGAAGACTATCAATACGAGACTGATACTTATCAATACGAGACTGATACTTATCAGGAGTAGTTCGGCTTTTGCACCTGTGTGCCAGCGATTGGATATCGTCTCATCCTCTTTTTGATCTTTATTAGATTCATTAAGACTTTAATTGTTTGTTCCCCTTTCCTTTGGGAACCATTTGTAATCTCTTTTATCTACTTTTCCGCTGCTGCTGTGGGGTGAGTTTCCGCCTCACTCTACATTTTGATTTATTCTATTGGTATCATTTTCCGCACTCTGATTGTATTCTTGAACCTTATTTTGATCTTTTAATTAATAAAGTAACATTTGATTTAATCTTGTTCTTGATTATATTATTGTGAATGTGGGAGGATGATTTCCTCAAATACTGGATCTTCAGGACTATGGATCACACACTCAGGTATTCCAGATAGGGTACCGGCTAGGTGGATGTGACAGACGAGACGATAATTGGATGTTCCTGAAAATAGGGCCTTAATTTGCGTGAGGCTATTAACAGAGCCAGGACTTGTTTATCAATATCTGGGTACCTTGTTTCCTCATCGACTAGCACATGGCTGACGTAATAGACTAGATTTTGTGTTGTCTCTCCTTTTACCAGAACAACGCTTACCACAGTCGGTGAAACAGCGAGGTAAACTGTTAGATTCTCCCCGGTAATAGGCTATGCTAAGACGGGGGTTGTCTCGAGTGACTTTTTGAGCTCCTCAAATGCTTTTTGGCATTCGTCTGTCCACATGACTTCTCCTGAGCTTGGTGTGACCTTCAATGCTTTGAAAAAAGAATTACATTTTCCCCCCGCTCGGGATATGAACCGATTTAGCGCTGCCACTCTTCCGGTCAAGCATTGGATTTCCTTTATGGTTCTGGGGGGTTTCATGTCAATCAAGGCATGGATCTTCTCGGGATTTGCCTCAATCCTCCTTTGAGAGACCATGAATCCAAGAAACTTCCCAAAACTAAATTCCGAACGCACATTTCTTGGGGTTCAGGTGCATCTGATAACTCTTGAAGAGATCAAATGTCTCTTCCAAGTCAGCTAAGTGTTGAGCTCGTACCAAACTTTTCACGAGCATGTCATCAATGTATACCTCCATGTTCCTCCCGATCTGGTCTTGAAAAATCTTGTTGACTGCTCTCTGATACGTTACACCTGCATTCTTTAAACCAAATGGCATTACTCGATAGAAGTAACTTTCCCGATCAGTCATGAATGAGGTATGCTTTTCATCCTCCCGACTCATGAGGATCTGATTGTACCCCACGTAAGCGTCCATGAAGCTGAGAACTTTGTGCCCAGCTGTTGTGTCGATTAGTAAATCAATTCTAGGGAGGGGGTAACAGTCCTTTGGACAGGCCTTGTTTAGATCTGTGTAGTCAGTACACATCCTCCATTTCCCGTTCACCTTTTTAACCATTCCAACGTTTGCTCGCCAGGTCGAGCACTCTATCGATTCAATGAAGTCTGACTTTATGAGTTTCTCTATTTCATCTCTGATTGCTTCATGCTTTTCTATCGAAATATTTATTCTTCTTTGAATGACCGGGATTGCACCCTTCTGGATCCAAAGTTTATGCTCAGCTACCCTCTTGTCAATCCCAGGCATGTCATTTTTTGACAATGCGAAGATATCTGAATTGTCACACTAGAACTCGATCAATTCCTTCTTGAAGTCTTCGGGTTGTTCAGAACTTACAAATGTTCCTACTTTGGGAAAATCCATATTTAATTGAATCCTTTCTAGCTTCTCGACTGGTTCTGCTCTTTGCATATTTTCCTCGTCCTGATCATCTCGAACATCAATCGTCATGGCGCTTCCCAAACTCTCGGATCTCCAATTTTGCTTTAAGTAGTTAACATAGCATTGTTGGGAGGTGGATTGGTTGAAGCTGCATTCGCCCACTCCGGCATCTATTGGAAACTTGAGTTTCATGTGTCGGGGTGACACGACTGCCTCTAATGTGTTCAGAGTTGGTCGTCCCAATATCACCTTATATGTCGACAGGTCTTTGACCACCATAAAATTGACCCGAATAAGAGTGTCCTAAGGCGAGGTCCCGATCTTTAGATCAAGGTGGATTGTTCCTTCTGCAATTGCTGAAGATCCTGCAAAACTGTATAGTGATGTTGCATAGGAAGTTAGCAAATCATCGGCTAACTTTAGCCTTTTGAAAGCTTCATATGATAGCAAGTCAACCGAGGAGCCCGTGTCTACCAAGACTCGGTGTACTTCCCGATTAGCTATCTTGACTTTGATGATGATAGCATCATCATGAGGTGCTACTATCCCGTTTAGTTCATCATCTGTGAACGTTATAGGTTCAAGACATGTAGGATTTTTTCTCTTTTTGGGCAGATGTACTGCTCCCACAAATCGGGCCTTCTGTTTTGCCTTCTTGATTGACTCCATAGTCGGCCCACCCATGATCACGTATACAGGTGATTCTTCTCGGTCTTTCTTTTCTTTCCCTTTGTCAGCCTTTTTGGTTGCTTCTTTTAGGCTTGGAGATCGGGCTTTTTTTTTGGGCTTCGAGATCTTACTCGGGATTTTCCTATCCCCTTCACATACTGAGCAAGCTTTCCATCTTGGATTAATTTCTCAATTCTGACTTGAGACTCTGATAGCCATCGGTATGGTGGCCGTAATCTTTGTGGAAACAACAATATTTGTTCATATCCTGATACTCATGTCGGGAGTGTAATTTCCCGGGCCATTTCAAAGATTTCTTGTCCCAGATTAGCATTAGGATTTCTAATGGCTTTGCATTGAGTGGAGTGAAGCTTTCTCGATTTTGGTCCCACTTCCACTTGCCTTTTGATCCTCTATCCTGATCACTGGGATTGTTCTTTTCATTCTCAGGGTCTTCTTTCTCAATCTACTTTTACTCGAGCATTAATCACCTCATACACACTAGCCTGGCTTCGGCACTTATGTGGTAAAGTCCCGTAAGTTTTGGGTTTCTCTATTAACAAAACTTCTAGGAGCCTTTGATGGGTTATGCTGATCCATAGTGCGCTTTATGCGACTTGGTCATCTAGCTCCTCAATCTCGATGGCTACCTCATCGAAGCGTTTTAAGAACTCCCGAATTGATTCATTTTGTCCCTGCCTGATAGTAAATAAGCTATCAGATGACTTCTTGCTCCCGATCACACTTCTAAATTGGGCTATGAACTTCCGGGCAAGTTCCCTGAAGTTATAGATTGATCCGGGTTGTAAGCTACTGAACCACTTAATGGCCGGGACTTTCAGGGAAGCTGGGAAAGTTCGACTAAGCAACTCGTCCTCGCGACTGAGCACAATCATTACTAACTTGAAGTAGTTAATATGCTCCTTTGGATTTGTTTTTCCTTCAAATGGAGTGAAGGTTGGCATGACAAAATTTTGAGGGAGAGGCATGTTCATGATCTCATCTGAGAATGGCTCTCGATCAACAACGTCCAAATCATCATCATGTTCTCAATCTATCAATCTTTGTTCCACCTCGGCCACCATCCCTTCGCGAGCCGATTTTGCCCGATTTCCATTTCCACCCCACCCTCTACTACGGTGCATGCTCGTCTAGATTGCGTTTGAGTGACTGAAACCCTAGATCGGGCTCCCTGAGGTTGGCTTTCCCCCTCCTATTCGTCCTTGATCCTTTGGCTTCTTTGTGGAAGATCTCCAATCTGAGCCGGCCCTGATATCCGGTCAAGGGCGCTTACCCTTGCCCTGTTTGGCTGTCTTTGATCATGCTCGAGTCCCAACCTTGTTGTTTGACCATTAGTCCAACCCCCTCTATAATTTCCATTTAGGGATTGGGCTCCTCCTGCCGTTCGATAGGATCTATGTAACCTTCCCGTATGGGTGTTGGGTGTTGGTTCTTGTTGGACCCCCGCAACAGCCCCTACATCTCGAGCATTCCTCTTCGTATTTCATCTATATCAAGCAAGTCCTTAGGGCCTTGCCGATGTGCCTTTCCCATGAGGACCTTGGGGTATTTGATTTCCTCCGGGAAGATTTTCTTCCTCCTGAGTGGAATGATTTCCACCATTATCGTGAAGGGTTTGGTCCTTCAGATTCAGGTCACATCCTGCAGTTTCCTGCCGAGTACGCCCGTTATACTCCCCTCGTCTTGCCATGACTTAAAAGATTGTCGTTCCCATAGACGGCGCCAAACTGATGCATTACGATCCAGATGCCAACTGAGCCCCTTTAATCTCCAAAGACGATGAGTCCTGCAAGAAATGTTTGAAGCGGGCCAGCTCATATGCCGGGTAGCCGCCTCTGATGGCTAATGGCTAAGTCAGACAATGAACAGCTTAAGATCCCGTGCAGGAGCTACACAAGATTATGTTTAGAATGTATTCGTTGCTTACTGGAGGGGTGAGTCCTTGTCTAAATAGTGTATGTGTTACCTTTTCAGGGTTGGACAGGCTTCCCCGGCGAAGGCCATTATATCTGCCTTGACTACGCTCCCTTGTTGTCCATCCCGCTTAATCATCCTTGTAGTTGACCTTCTATCTAGGGTGTTGTTGCCATATAAGTCCAGTGTAAGTGGCGCTAGTCGGTGAAGGTCCTGACTGAGTATCTGCTTTAGCCCCACTCAAGTCTGATGTTGATCGGGTACAAAGCCTCCCATATCAATAACCAACTAGCATAATTATCTAAATAAAAAGAACTAACCGACCCTAATTGCCAAAATAATTATTTATCTAAACAAAATAACTAACCAGCCCCCAAATAGGTACTTAATATTCAATCCCCCTTAAAATTGTCCTTGTCCTCAAGGATCTTGAAACTACTAATTAAACAAGAAGCAAAATCCTCATGAATCCAATTCATACTAGGAAATTTTCCACTTACTAGAGCAAAGATTTCATATTGTGTGACCTCTATTATAATGATGGCATTTGATCCATAATACTTGAAATTCTTCTTGATGGTGCATGATTTGTATCTTTGAGACACTTTTTGTTCTCCTTATTCATCAAGTTCTTTTATGTTACATCCCTCCTTACCATCTTCTTCTTCATTTGCTTCTTTATTGTTCTCTTGTTCTTTTTTTGCGGCTGCCTTGGATATATCATTATAGCTTTCTCCTTTTCCTCTTCCTCATCTAGGTAGTCATCAACAATTTCATGAACTTGACAATGTAATCCTCTTTTCATCTCCTTTAATTTGACCAAATTTCGTTGACTTAGATACTAAATGTTACATGCACAAATATCTTTAAAATTAAAATAATAAGAAAAAGAAAAAAGAATGAGAGGAATTAAGGAAAGAAACGAAATAGGATAGAAAATAGACAATTTGTAATCTTATCCAAAAAACCACTGCCTCTTTACTCAATAAGCATAATTAATAATATTCTTTTGGGATAATTACTATTGCCCCCTTATACTTTGGTTTTATTACTAATCAAACCCCCTTCTTTATGAAATTACTATTGCCCCCCTCACTTCTAAAGGTGTTAAGTGGCTGTTAACATCAAATATGAAATGTCTATTTTGCCCTTAAAATTAAGAAGTAAAAAATATGGCATTACCCTCATTTATAAAAACTATATTGCATGTCAATTATATCCTTAAAATCTTATATTTTATAATTAGTTTTGGATTTGGTCTGACCACATACTTATGATTCTTGAAACTTTCACATTCCACTTAAATTTTTCATAATCACCGTAATGGAAGTTTTACAAACAAATTAGCATATAAGATCTAATTGATAAGAAATTTGGTAACATACATAATGGTCAGCATATATTAGGTGATTTTCAATTTTCATCTTTGAATTAAATTTGATATTTCTTAATATTTTAGTTTTATTTAATTACATCTTTCCTTTATTTGGGGAATTATTTTTAGAAAAAAAAAATCACATATTTCCTTTATTTGGTGGTTTTTTTTAAAAAAGAAAAGTGAAATTAAAGTTAATTTTTTCCTATTAAGGGTAGTATTATAACTTGAAAAAAGAGCAAATAAGTAAAAAGATAATTGCAGGGTTATTTTTGAAATTTTGAAAAAATATATAGATGCCACATCATCAGTAAACTAACGGAGCTTAACGGTAAGGGAGCATTAGTATTGTTGACAAAGTTAAAGGTTGGAATAGTAATTTTAAAAGTACAAGGGATAAAGTAGTAATAAAATCAAAGTACAAGGGGGCAACAGTAATTATCCCTATTCTTTTTCATATTCAAGGATATTTATCATATAATGTAATGGCTACAACCATTTTCCATAATTTTCTATTATTTATTACACCAAAACTACTCATCATAAATTTCTCAATGCGTAACTATAGAAATTAAGCACAATAATTAAATAGATATAATGGAATCAATATGATAACCAATTACCATAACTATCTAAATAAAAATAAGTAATCGCAATTACCATAATTATCTATCTAAATAAAAATAACTAACCAACCTCCAAATAAGTTCCCTAGATGAAGATTGTTAATGTTTCTTTCCTTCTTTCTTCTTCTTTTATTTTTATTTTTTATATATATATTTTTATATGGTATGATATATGGACTGTAGATGAATATATGGTTTCCTATATTAAAAAATTATCTTGATAAAAAAAATTTAGTACATTAGTATTGTTGTTGCAAAATCCAGTCCAACTTGGTCGAACCTAAGAACCTACAAAAAACATGATCGACCGGTGTGATCAAGTATCGTCTCCGACGAGCAAGTCAGTTCTCTCCCTCTTTATAGGACAGGCTAACCCTCTATAAATCTTGAAGTTATTAGAATAACTCAAGAACGCATACCTGATATTGATCAAGATCTCAATATTTATAATTGTCCGTAAACGATTACCTCTCGTTCCTTGTATTAGAATCGTAATAGGGTTCCTTTACCTTCTCTCCAAAGTTAATTGAACTCTATTTGAACTGTATTGATAGGATCCGAGATAGCACTCTCCATGGAGTCGCGTTCTTATCTTTGATTAATGGTTGATTGTGACTAAAATACTTGTCATGTGGTCTACTTGGTGTGATCTTTGTAGGTCCAAGGTATGGTCAGTTCATAATAGCCTGATCAAATTGTTTGGTCCAAGTGGTTCGACCACAACAAATATAATGATTTAATGGTGTGACATATTTAATTTTGTAACAGCAATGACATAATACATGTATGAATTCTAATTCATCTAGAGAAGATGATGAATTCATATTTATGGAGATGATACCTCTAATTTACTTATTGCTTCCTATAAGCAAATCACGTAGAAATAGTTGACATCTAGGACCATTCTTGGTACATAAAATTATGAATAGCCATGCAACTAGATGTTAAGAAGAATTTAGAGTTAAAAGATATGTGTTTCATAATCTTTGTACTTCAATGATAAAATAAGGATGATAAAGGACTAAATATCTTAGAATTGATGAGTAAATTGCTATGTTTATAATAACATTCACTAATTAAGAGATTGAGTAATAGAAATGTTCAATAAATATTTCAACACTCAAGAGGAGACCATTACTTGATTTTTCATGGTAGTTTTTAGAACCATGCTTCCTTTAGCTAAGAAAAATATCCAACCATCATTTTCTGATACAATTCCAACTAAAATTGTTACTAACCCAAAATGGCAACCCTATTTTACGATGATTTTAAAACACTTGCAATTCATATATTTTAGTAATAAGTCATAAAGTTTATTTTGTATTAAAAAACATCTATAAATCCATTGATTAGACTTGACCTTACCTTTAAGATTGTGTTGGTGCAATTGATAGAATTGACATTAGTGCAACCAAGGAACGAACTTTCATTCGTTTCACCCGATTCGCCGTAGCGAAATGGTGAAATATCGCCGAGATCTTGGCGATATTTAGCCACCCAGTTCGGCTGATTTCGCCCCCTAATTTCGGTGGGTTTTTTTGGTCAAGATGAGCTGAAATTTTGTGGGTAGCCTAATTTGATGCCAATAAACACAATGGAATGGCTGGTTTTGCCTAAAAACTCACCCAAATTGGTGTTCTTGATCGGCATATACTCGACTGTATATACCGGTGAATCTATAATTTTACAACATTATTTTAAACAATTAAACTAACATAAATATGCACAATGATAATAGAATGATCAACATCATTAAAAAAAACTATTATACTAGTAACAAATACAACTACTCAATACCAAGTACTATGCCTTGGTGGATCCACGTCCTCAGGCTCCAGCTCTGTCTCCGTTGATAGTTGGGTACAAGGCCCAAAGGCTATAACATTAAACTTACACTCCATTATTTTCTTGAAGTCACTCCAAGACATGTCATTCTGATGGTTGTTGACATACAAAGAAACCAGGCCTCTGTAATTTTCATCATCCATGACTATAAAACTACTCCCTTAAGGGGGGGTAACGTGAACGGAGCTCTTCAATTGACATCGTACCATCGAAAGGATATCGGTATGTTGCCTCCAAACATCATTACCCCAACCACCATACTTGCTGCCTTCCTGCGAAGTCAAGCTCATGGAAGATCCATCATTATATCCATGGTAATGCGAACTCCTAGAAGACATATCATTGTGTCCATAAGCAGAAGGGACACCATAGCCATAAGCAAGTGTGGAGCCTATAGACTCCTCCAAGGTCATGGACCCGACAACCTGTCCATTGGATTGAAATGGCCGTATGAGCCATACGATCGAGTATTGTCACTATAACCAAAGCCATACTACCCATACCCATGCTGGCCATGCATGTGCTGCTGCCCCCCCCCCCCATGAAACTCCCCCCTCCCTGGCCAGTTGTAGCTCGTAGGACGACCACGATAAAGCTCACCACCATGATCGTCATCCTGGGTGGCATGTGTGTACTGAGTTTCTCCAGTGTATCTTTGGGGGGGATCCTGTGCCTCTGATAATGGAACATGATATCGCTCCTGTACTCCTCAACCACCACCACCAAGACCGTCATCACCATCATCGTCGTCATCATCATCCCTCCGAGTATGACTGGGACTGGGAGCAAGGGTGTCATCTGGATCATCCTCCTGTGTGCCAGGCTGCACCATCCAATCATCATCCACTGTGGCGGCAGCCGCCTGATGTACCTGCCCCTCTCGAGATGCCATGTACTCATCTACATTAACTCTCGCAACTTGAGCAATGATTGGGTCTGGCCTACCTCCAAGCTAGTCTAACACTGGCTCACCCCTGTCCAACAACCAATTCGTGAGTGGATGTTGGTCATATGTAGTGAGCTCGAAGATATCATCGAGCTGGATGTCCCTGTCTGTCCCAGTGTTAGTGTTTATATGGGTATTCTCTAACTTCAGCCTTATGTTGTAGTGACAAAACACGAGGTCATTCAGGCATTGACTTCCCAACCTTTTCCTCCTCTGGGAGTGAATCATCCCAAATGTACTCCAATTCCTCTCACACCCAGAGGAAGAGCAAGTCTAGGAGAGAATCCTCACTGCCACTTTTCCGAGGTTCTTTGCATCGCCCCCATATAGAACCCACCACTCAGCTGCATTATCACAAATAAGTTAAATTGATACTTTAATGCTTAACAAAAATCCTACTTATATAATTATATACTTATATGTAAAATGTAATCATGCATCTAACCTGGATCATAATTTTGTCAGTTTTGAGTAGCAACAACTGAACCAAAGGTCCCTAGTGCATCCCTAAAGTATTTTATCTGCAATAATTTGAATTGATGGTTAGCTAAATTCTTTCACAAATAAAAAGCAAGTGCTAAGTTCTAAGTTTCTAAGTTCTAACTTCCATATGGCAATTTGATTGGACCGTTGTGTTTGGCTCTAACTTCCCAATAATCTTCATAACGGCACCGACCAGGTCTGACCGCAATCCCAAATTTTCCAGTGCATGCGATATTTTGGATTGAGATAATAGGCTGCACAATTCACAAACTCACAGTCAAAGAATTAATATTTACTACAAGTTACAAATTATTAATAATAAGTAGCAACCCACACTAACTACTTACCCGCCCGCCCTATGCATCGGATGCATTAGATGAGCGGTCCATCTAGCATCAACAATGTTCAAGTATGCAACGGAACCTTCGGGGTTAGTTCTTTGGATTGCTACTTTCATTCGCTCCAGGACTGCATATATGTGCATCATAGTGGGCCCCCTGAGGGAGGAATCAACCATACGTACGACCTTTATTATAGGATCTAAGGTCTCCAGCACAATTCTCACATTCCTCCAAAACTCATCAGACGAGATTGTCGTCTGTGCAGTGTGCCCACTACTAGTACTGAACTATCACAAATACATTAAGTTAGTAATAAATACTACATACTAGATATTCATATTTCATAGTATAAATGTATAAGAAGTTAACAACTTGTTAAATCAAATAGTAGAGACTAGAGATAAAAAATTAAAGAAAAATAAAAAATAAAAACTTACTTTGATCCAACCCATGAGAACCACTCCTCTAATGAAAACATGGATCTCAAGCCCGCCTTCCATTCCTGAATACTACTGAGGGCGACGAAATTATTGGCAAATCTCATAGGACCAGGTCGCACTAGCTCACCACCGCATGCTTGCCTCATCATATGCAGAGCAACAGTATGATTGTAGATGAAATTTGTTACTTGCCTGCCCTCTCCACTGTGCTCCGGATAATATTGATCTTGCCGATGTCCTTTAACATGAGGTTGATACAATGAGCTGCGCAGGGTGTCTAATATAGGTTATATCCAGTTGTTTTCATCAGTACCTCACCGGCTTTTTTGAAGTTGGCGCCATTGTCGGTGACAATTTGCACCACATTCTCCTTCCCAACTTCATCAATCACATCCTGCAAAAGTCTAACAATATACCTGTGGTCTTTTGTATGCCCAAGAGCATCCAAAGATTTTAGAAACACAGTCTTCCGATCACAATACACCATAAAGTTGATGATAGGCTTTCTTGTCGGACCAGTCCATCCTTTACACATAATGGTGCATCCATATGTCTCCCAAAATATTCTCAAACTACTGATGTACTCCTGCAGCTCCTCCTTCTCCTCAGCTAGGAAAGTGGTCAACACCTCGTTAGGGGTAGGACCATGATATCCAGGACCTGCCTTTGCAATAGTGTCAACCATATTACTATAATAAGGACCCTGTGTTGTATGTGTTGGAACCAAACTGTAGTACATCAACTTGGACACTGTCCTCTTCACTTTCTTCGCCATCCCTATCCATGCACCTGTGATCTTGGGCAGCTTGGCCCCCTTATTTCTGAAAATATCAGGATCCTGCTCTAGGATAGGATCCGACCTCTGTGGATAGTTACGTGGACGTGCTCCCCGTACATCAGCCGTAAAAGGGACCCTCTGACTCTGTGATCGGCTGAACATACCGTGTATACCACCCCTGTCCCTAGATCCAGATGCTCCAGCCCCTACAAGCCTAGAGGTATTTGCTCTTGTAAATCTAGCTCTGGCCCTCTCCTCCTCCTGGTACTGCATCGCCCTACTCTCAGCCATCACCCGTATAACATCCCTTTCCTCCCACTCTCTCAAATCAACGGGATCAACCTCCTGATCAGAATCTGAATCAACTCTGTAAGATGATGGTGCCCGCACCGCCTCATCCAATGCATCATTTACCCTTCTCCTCTCTTGTTTCTTCTTCCCCTTGTCTATCTCCATCTCTTCTATTGCCTTCACGATATCCATATTCACCTCAGTGCAGGTGACCACATCCTTTGAACTACCAGTGATATGAGCCTTAAACCTACTTATGCCACTTGAATTCAACTCCTTACCACAGAAGTTGCATCTTGTTTTACTTTTGTTGCCATCAATTGCAACACAATATTGTCATGCATGATCAGCCCTCCCCCTCCCTGTAGGCCCCGCTCCCTATGTCTGTCCTTGTCCCTGGCCCTGTGAACCTGCTCCTCTCCCACTGCTAGACATGATAACTGTTGGTCTGTTGCAACAAAAATGATTTCATAAACAATTAAACAATACCAATATAATATTTTAAACAATATTTAATTTTTTTTCAACAAAAGAAAAGGATACCATATCAAAACCGACAATGAAACCATACGAGAAGCACTTGAAAATAATTATATAGGTATTCTCTAATTTTCCTTATTTATTCATAATTTGTTCTCTTTTTTCATAATTATTTATATTTTATATTCATATTTTAATAAATTTCAAAAAATCAAATAATTATTTATTGGGTCAAATAATATTCTAACTCCATGAGTCTGTAGATTGACCCATGGAGATCCACATATATTTTTTCAATCACGATACAACACATATATCATGCAAAAAGCAAGCATTTAAAATGTATAAAAATACAATTTTAGACGCCCGAAAATAAATAAATAAATTACTTAGCAAAAAAAAAAAATCCGACTCCGTGAGTTTGTAAATCAGCCTACTGTATTCAACATATATTAATTTCATACCCATCCAACAATATTATGGCATACATTTTAAAAAATAAAAATAAAATAAAATAAAATAAAATAAAATAAAAAAGTTTAGTGAAAAACAGTTTACCTCTCAGATGAAAAACACTCAGATCTGTGTGAAATCTCACTTGATCGTCGCGAATAATGCTATACCCGTCAACAATGAAGTAAGTACTGCGGTTTTATGTCGAAGATCGGACGAAAATATGGCCAAAACACCTAGAACTAGGAGAGAGAAGCTCTGGATGGTATGGGTTAGGAGAGAGAAAATCAGATAATTCAAATGATAATTCCCCAAAAAATCCAGCGAACCCCCCCCCTTTTATCGCGGGATATTGCCGAGATATCGGCGATGAATCGGTATATTATCGCCGAATTGGCGATATCTCGCCAGTTCGGCAATATCTCACGATATTAAGCATATCTCGTTTCACCCCCTGGTATCGTTTCGCTAGGAGGAGAAACCAACGAATTTTAGCGATATTTCGCCGAAATTCGCCAAAAAATAGTTCCTTGAGTGCAACAATATCTAAAAGAATAAGTAAGATATAATAATAGTAAAAGTACTACAATACAGAATGTGATGAGCATGGAACTTTTTTTCGCCGAATTTCGGTGATATTTCGCCCCCTGGCGAACCGAAACCAAGGGGCAAAACGATATCGGCGGGATATTGCCGATTTCTCGGTGATATCTCGCCTTTTTCTCGCGGAACTGGCAATTTCCGGCGATAATACCACTGTTGCAAGGCTACTTGCAGGTTGCAACACCACCGTCCATGGAACATCAACGACTTTCAGGAAAAGATGGAGGAAGAAGATGAACAGTATATGCATTTTGAACCATGTGAACCACACCCGTGGTTCATGCAAGACCATAAAATTATAAAAGTAAATAAATAAAATACTGACATCTCTTACTTGACGAGTGAGAGACCTGATTTGACTATTAGGTATTACTTTTTATATTTTAAAACATGACAATTGACACTTGACACAATGACCCCAACGTTTGCATATTTATATTATATATTATTCTTAAATTTTTTCGGCGATATTTTGCCCAGTTCGCTAGGTAGCGAACCCAGCAAACCGGGCAAAATATCTTTCTTGGTGATGAGTGCATGCACATTTGTCCTTAGATTCACCTTTATATATGTAGGATGGGAAGATAGTGCTAATGATTCTTGCATATTTGAACAAACAATAAAAAATGTGAGTTTATACTTTTCACTTCACATCCACCATCTAGTATTACTAAAAGGAATATCATTTATTTTTTATTTATTTTTACATGTTTCTTATAATTCTTAACCTAATAGTGCATGAATTCAATTGCTATCATGTTACTTGTAAGAAAGTACTATGTAATGAACTTGAGATATGCAAATCAACTTGGAATTTTAGTATAACTTCAAGGTGAAATAATATCATTTTTTGGATTACACAAATTATAGAAGAATACTTAAATTTGCTTGTGAAGCCATACAATTAATATCTCTCTTGGACACCAACAGCTTCTCCTACTCTAGGACAATTATTGACAACGATTGATGGACTTTTCTTGTGGAGGTTGATCTTCCCCCTCCTATATAGCTTATCTAGCACTGGACATAAACTTGGGGTGTAATCTAATTTGCATTTGTTGCCATATGTTGAATTCCAAAAGACAATTGTGGGTTCAGAAATGGAGGGCTCAGGATGATCAAGGGTTGTCCTCAGGAGAGATGCATGTATTTCAAGGAAGTGCGAGTCAAAAGCAATAGGTGGTTGAGCTCTCTGCAAACAGATCAGAGTTTCTGAACACTGATGAACTAAAACATTTTACCCAGTCATTATGTCCTGTGTTCGGGAAGAACCAATCCCTTGCAAAAACTTCTGATCGGCAGGAAGGACTCCCGGCAACCATTCTTTGGCCACACCATTACCATCAGTATTATTGTTCAAAACATGTGAATCAGGGCCAAGCGACCACACTGATTGAAGCACCGAAGAATGAGTGTTCGGTGGTACACTCGTTGAAATATCTTTGGGGGGAGAAGAAGGAGAGGTATCAACTCCCGAGCCAGCAAGGGATGACTCAGTGAACTTCCTTTTGGGTGCACAGGGAGGCAAGACTAGGGCATCTTTGGGTCTCTTCGAACCCAAAGCAGCAGCGGTGGTCTTACTTCGGTCAGAGTGATCACGTTCCACTTTAGTCGGGACTCTCGCCTCAACATCTTTGGCCTCTTCTTTGGCTGCCTGCTCATACTCCTCGAGTTTAAGTTTCACTACATATGATGCATACACAATCAGTACCGACCAAACAGACATGGCACAAAACTAACGAAGAAATAAAGACAATTGTTAACTCACCGGGAAGGAATCCCTAATAACGGAGCACATTGGGATATTTTGAACAATGGCCATGTACGGCAAACATATTCTTGTTCCTGGTAGGGAGTCTGAGAATCTGCTCCTGGGCACGTTCCTCGACCTCAGTTAGAATGGTAAAATCATTGGATCCTTGAGTTGGACCATGCACCCAATACACCGGGAAGGTTGGTTCGATAGGTGGTCGGACAAAGAAAAACTTGGGTCTCCACCCCTTGGTGTTGGACGGGAGTGTACCAGCAGTACCAACGTCCTCTTGGATAGACAGAACCACCCATCTTGCTCTTGCTTCTTCTCCATAAAAAAGTGAAGAAACAGAGCAAGAGATGGTTGGGCTTTAACATCTTTTCCTTGACTGAAACCCCAAAAACATATAATGTTCCTCCAACTATTCGGTACGGACATCCCCAGACACATATAGAAATAAAGCATTATCTCTCAGAAAAGAGGGTGGACAGGAAGATGAAAGCTACTTTTCAAGGTGTCTTCGTAAAGAGCAAACTCCCCAGGCCAAGGAGAGTTAGCCCTTTCATCAAGGGTTGGGACGCGGAAGATGTAATCGGAGGGTTTCTCATATTTTTGTCTAAGGTAGTCTAATCGGTCTTCACTCATTTGAGAGGGTAAGATATCTATACCAGTGGAGTACGGATCATAATCAATATGATTGGGGGTGAGATCTTTGGCTTGCTTGAGCTTGTACTCCTCAAGTGAAAGACTGTCCTTCCATCTTTTACAGTCGGCTTTAAACTGAGCTCGAGCACTAAGGGCAACTACCTGAGGTCGAGAGTCAACGCCTATTTCTACCTCACCATCATTGCTAGTTGGGTCTTGACCAGAACAAGTCTCGAAAGTCTCATCGAACCTACCACTAGGACTATGTACGGGATTTTTTGCTTGTTCGGCATCTGAATGCGAACCAACAGGTTGTTTTCCTAAATCTCTCTTAGGTCCGTCAACAGAAGAGGTCTTCTTTAAAATAACCATGGTTCTATAAAGCCAAGGTTTACGAAATGAAAAGAGAAAAACACACAAAGAAACAAAAGCAGATGCAAAAACCAACAAGTTTCAGAAAACGATCAGGGTTATTTGACAAAGAACTACAACAAAAACAAAGGAAGTATAACAAAAACAAAGGAAGAACAAAGTAAACTTACTAGTTGAAATCCTCTGGAGAAAACGATACAGTGAGCAAGGTTGAAGGGAAGAAATAGAATGAACTTCAAAGGAGAGCACTCAGTTTTTCTCCTTCGCAGACAACAACAGTGAAATGAAGAAAGAACAAAGGTAGCAGTAGTATCTATATATATCACAAAGATTCCAATCCAAAAGCTCCAAAGAGACATTTAACGGACGATCATGATGCAAGCATTCAAATATGTTCATCCAACGGCTATAAAGGCGAACAAATGGACGGTGGGAAATGAAAAGTCTTTTCACCATAATGAAGAGCATTTAATGAGACTTGACATGTATGACATGTATCAACTCGTAAAGAACGTGCATCAAAATACTTGCGTTAATGGCGGCTACTCATAAGTAAGACGTTACAGTTTCCAAAAAGATTACCTTGATTGGGACGACCAAGAGCATCATAAACAGGAAATATATAATCCTTTGGGTCAAACACCAGGTTCTCGACCACAAAGGACTAGGGGGCTTATGTTAATGACTAAAATAGTCATTCTTCCCTAACCGGTCCGACCAGCGGTTCAATACCAGTTGTCTCCACCATAGGGATAGTGGTTGGTCCGACCATCATGTTAAGGGAGCCCAATATAGGTAAACTCCTATCACCTATCAACTTCCTGGAAGGATAAGTTAGGTAAAGAACTCTTCGTAGAGTCACTTTCCTAAGACAACTCATCTTAGAGTTATATTAGAGTTATATTTCGAAGCTAACTCTATCATCTTACACTATATAAACATCATAAGTAGGCATAAGAAAGTAAGTATTCATATTTTGTGTGATCAATTACTTGAATTCTCTATTGAGTAATTGTGATCATATCTCATTGGTACTGACTCGCTCGTCGGAGACGTACCTCGACCACCCAAGGTCGAGCACGTGTTTTGCAGGAACGTGACAGGGAAGGACGAGCAAGATTCCATATCAACACATACTAAGGTAAATTCCTTGATAGATGAGCTAGCTAGGCAAGCCTCGTATTTTGGCTTGATGCCAAATTTCCACTGTGATTCTAGTGTATTTTATACACAAAGATTTCTCCCCATAATTTTGGCTTGCAAGTTGCACACAGATCAAAAGAAAATTTGGCTAATAAAAGAGATCTAACTGGTGGTAATCACAAAAACAATATCAGATGTAGATAAATTAAGGTTAAATGAAATCTGAGCTATCTTGGTGAAATATTGTTTTACAAAGGTAAAAATCAACAATAGTCAATTTGTAAAAGCAACAAAAAAAGCTCCCCAGACGTTCTACAAGATTGGTTTCTTTGGCTAGGTGCCCCCACTAAATTGTTGGATGATACACTAAGAAGTCTTAAACTAAGTTGGAACATATTTATAATAGTTGCTGCTTATCCATCTCATACCTGATTGCTATTTCTCAATGTATAAATGCCAACAACTAATATTAAACAAAAACAATTCAAATACAAGATGGAGCTTAGGAGCTGTTGTTAATTCTACAATATTGCCGTATGGACTAAATAAATACAAAAGGTAGCTCAAACTCATGTGATTGTGCTTTACATGAAGGATAATTTAGTTGATTGTTGCACATAAATGAATTGTTACTTGGTTTTGGTTAGACTAAGAAAAACAAGCTGAAACCATTAAAACACTGCCTAGTCTTTGTAAGTTAAAGAAAGACATGCATACCACTCAGTGATTGATAACTCTATGAAATAGAGTTAAGATTTATAACTTTTATACTTGAGATGGCTTGATTTAGGAGTATTTTGTCTTTGTTTTAGTGATAGTATTCATTAGGTGTTGTCTTATTTAGTCTCAACATGTTGCATTTTGTTTAGTTCATTTTTGTCACATTGCATGAATTTCCCTTTTTTTTATGGATGAATTTGACTGTTTCTCTTTCTCTTGAACATGTAGGTGAAGATTCATAATAGAAGAACATGTCCTCTAACTTTGTTGTAGAGTTGTTGCTGCATTGCTACAACAACGGAGCAGAATATTCTCAGATCCAATTCAAATGGAATTGACCAAAAAGGGCTAACTTAAGTGGACTAAATTCTTGTAAATACATGATGGTTTTCAGCCCTTGATCTCAGGAGGAAGGTTCTAATCCTATGGCCAGAATCTAACCTAATGATTGAAGACATTTATGGAAGAAAGAGAAGAGAGGCAAGGAGGAAAAAGGAGAGATTTGACCAAGGTGTGGAAGAGAGACTCGGCTGAGAGGAAGGAGGTAGAGAACGAATGCTGGAGCTCTTGTGGAAGCAAGGAGCTGCTGGAGTTGCTGATTTCTTTGAAGAAGAAAGTTGGAGCTCATGTGGAAGCATTGAAGCCTTAGTTTATTCTTGTTTTTATAACTCTATCTTCTTATTTTCTAGTCTCATGTCAACTATACTTGGTTTTATGCATTTGAATTCTGTTATGGGCTAAATCTTAGCTGTGTTGGGATGATAGTAGTACCTAAACCTGAATTTTGATATGTAACTAATCATGTGTTCTTTAGTTTTATTGCAATCCACTTTATTGTTAATGAATTCAGCATGTTATATTGACTAATTTCAGTTCTTGAATGATCTTTCTTGAATGAATGTTATGATTTCATTAATTGGAAAATTTCCAATTAATGAAGTCTAAGTGTTTGTTGAATTGTGTGAGTTAGCATCATCTTTAATTAGGTTGTGTTAATTAGTAGGTTGGGTAGGAATACCCAATTACCTCACATTACCATTGATTGGATTGGGTTTAAATTGCATTCTTAATTCAATTTTTCATAGGAATATGCTGATGTTGATTTAGGATGCTAGCTTATGTGTATTGGAAAATACCATATTGCCATTCATTCCAAGTTCTTGATTTATCTTGGGGTTGTAGTATTGCTTTAGTATTTGTGTTTTAAAATTCAGGGGAAGGGAAACTTGATTCCTAACACACTTGTCACTCATTAAGTTTCTTCCATTGCTCAAATCTACATTTTAGTTCCTTAGTTTTCTTTACCTGTCATTTGGTTAATTAGTTTGACAAACACCAATCAACCTTGTTAATTTCATTTAAATCAATTTTATTTTTACATTGAAAGTTAAGGATATAATTCTCCATGGGATCGATACTTTACTTATCATTTATTACTTGATTGCGATACGTATACTTGCGTGATATCTTGAGATACAAGCAACAGTGATTAAGCAAGGCATGCGTGATAGGAAAAAGTACTCTAACTTTCTTATCTAGATCCAATGTCATTAATGAGAACTTGTACAAAAAGAGAATCCGACATATAACAAAGGAAAGCAAAGCCTCTAGATCTAAAATAGACAAATTATGTATTTCATAGTTACTATGAATTGTATTGAAGAATAAGAAGTATATTTTGAGGTGCTAGAGTT
Organism: Hakea prostrata; assembly: GCF_041222555.1. NCBI lineage: Eukaryota > Viridiplantae > Streptophyta > Magnoliopsida > Proteales > Proteaceae > Hakea > Hakea prostrata. The sequence goes on along the minus strand of NC_142607.1, from coordinate 29,145,848 downwards.
AAATGTCAATATAATCATTGCTCTCATCTTCATCAAGATGACAAATGTTCTAGAAACATTTTGCAAGCTCTCCTTAGTGTTTCATAGTGAAAGACATGCATCAACGTCATATATTTCACCCATAGCAACTGAAGCCTAAAAAATGTATGGATTAAGATGAGGAGAAAAAACCAATAAAGAGTATTAACTTTTAAAGATTCAAGATTCATATTGGGGTATTAGCACACACCACCATCAATGAGGTTGTGAAATCCCTCACAAACCCTAATTCAAAAATCTATATTGTAGGTCCAAAGACTCGAAGTCAAGGTAGAAGATAGCTGTGGACCCTCTTTGTTGAACCTATTGGCTCTAACCTAGAACCAGTGGAGATTGATAGTGAATATTCTATTATGGAAACCTTGTTTAATTTTGAGAGAAGATGTAGCTTGAATGATGATGGACTTGGGAAATGGACTTTGAGCATGGTGTTGCCACTTTCGAAGGTCCTACACAATTAGGTAAGACCCTTTCTTAAGTTGGAAGAGGACCCAAGTGGTGGATTTGTCTTTCGGGAACCAAAATTCAGTAATTTGACCTAAGGCACTGCCTTGGTCGATTGCTTTGGTCGCCCCAAGTGACCAAGGCAAGCCTAGGGACATAATTGTCTATTTTGGGAAATTAGGTTTTTGGATCCTTATACATTCAAACTTTGATCTAATTCATAACACTTTGCCTCTTAGCTATTGGAGAACGTGAGCAGAACCCCTAGAGCTTCCTCCTCAAGCCCAAGGTTGATTCCAAGCATCCAAGAGAAGTTCCTCCATTGAATCTTCTTCTTCAATGTTAGTATTCGATCCTATTCTCTATTGATCTATTCTCTCTACTATTTTTACTCTTTGTTTTGATTGTGAAGAATGTCTTACACTACTGTAGTGACTTAATCTCTGATCCTCATAGTCTTCGAGTGAATTCTCATCCACTATTCTCTCTATAGGCAGGACGGTGTGATTTCAGTGTTTAACCTAGCATGAAGACAATGATCTATTATTGTTGGAGTTATTTGATTCTAATCTGTTCCTAAGTTGTTTTCTATGAAAGATCTATTGCTTTTTTATCTCTAGAATGAATCCCTATTCATTCTAGTCTTTCCGTGCGAATCCGTAGATCAAGTCTATTATGTGATTTATTAGATTTCTATTCTAATGACCATGTTTGATGTTTAGATCATCATAGATAGTCATAGTATGTTGTTTTAGAATTTTTTATTAATTTCAGAGTGTTCGAACTTCAGATGAAGAGTTTCCGATCAAAGTTGGAATTTACTATTCGTACACATATGCGGCGACCAAAGGGAGCCCTGATAGCATGTTTTGCCTGTTTTATCTCCGTTTCGTCTCCGATCACTAGGGTTTGGTCCTTATACTTTATATATGTTTGTTTAGGGTTGTTTTGGTGATTTTGAACTTGCCCTTTGATCTCTTTTTCGAAGTTTATGAAGTGAATATAAAGTGAGTACATTCACTCACAATTTACATAATTACATTCTATAGTTTGTTAGATTGTGTTTGCATATGATAGTTAATGTTTAGGACTCTTTTCTATATTGTTTCACTTCTGTAATTACAATAGGCTATTCATGATGTGATTTACATACTTCAATTGAATATGAATGATAGAATTGTGAATGGACATCTATATGATGATTGTGAAATCATGATGTTTTGTGATTGCCTAAGTGTGGTCGTGGATTGGAAAAAAATAGCAAAAATAAGAAGAATATCTTAAAAAGAGGATTTCCTTTATTTATTTAAAAGGTCATGCTAATAGGATCTATGATTCTCCATGAAATAGATATATACAAATTACCACACATAAATATAATAGGACTTTAATTCACTATCATTTAACATATGAAGGTGTTCAATTGAGCTGCACACTCACTTTAAATTGGTTAAGTTGTCTCTGCAATCTAGATTGTACCAACAGACTGGATTCAATTGTTTCAATTACACTTCACTTTGTTACATCTGATAAGAAGAATATTGAAATGCATTCTTTAATTGGCTTAAGCAAAGAAATGCTTCTTATGCCAAATCATTAATTGCTTAAGTGGGTTTAAGTTGGATACCTGTAGCTATGAGCGTTTTGTAGGTCAGACATGGATCAGAACTGAACCTGAAGATTTAGAGTGGAGTCAATAATCACTTCAAGAAAGCTCTCCATACATACGCTAACAATTGTTTAATAAGTTATAGTTATCTACAAACCAGAACATGGTAATTTAATATATAGTTTTCTAGTTTGGTTGTTATTTTGTACCTATATAAAGCGCCTACTACTATGTTATCCTAATTGTTTCAACTTTTGAATTAAATCTTTGGCTATATGATTTTATTTTCAAGTTTTTCTGTGAATTTAGTATCTCAAGTTGTGGTTTGAGTTGTTATATCTCTCCCTTTAGTTCTTTGGTTACTTTTGACAAATAGTATATAATGGGCTTCTAAATGCCTAAGGGATTGGGTCCAGAAACTTTGATTTAAATCAAGAATTGTAGTGATTTAATAATGTCGAATTAAATAATAGACAATATTTAGACAAAAATGAGAATTTCAGGCACCATTCAGAATTAAATACTCTCATATAATTTGGATACTCTCCTTTATTAATAGTAGTAAATGTTAAATCTGGAGCAAAAACAAATGGTTAGATTAAAAGCAGTAGATCCTAGTTGGATTAGTATTGTTCAAGAATTATGAACTGATAACAAAATATGGACTGAAGTCACTCAACTTGGGTCAACATACAGAAATAAGTAGATTTAGAATCAGTAGTAGCAATAGTTAGTTCTAAACAACAGAGCAATATTTTGGTTTAAGAGTTGAATGGGCCTATGTTTCAGAATCTAGTAGATGTACTCATAAGATATGCAGTAAAGATCAAACTTTTAAATCACAAGCACATACAATGATTCAAAGAGTGAAAAAAAATGCAAAATGCAAAACCATCAAAAGTAGGAGAGAATGAAAACCTACTAAACATAGACTGTCACATCCACCCAGCCGGTACCCTATCTGGAATCCCCGAGTGTGTGATCCATAGCCCCAAAGATCAAGTTTAAGAACGATCATATCCATTTAGCACAATAGCATAATCAAAAATAAGAACAAATCATTGTATTTATAATAAAAGTCAAGAAAGGATCTCACAATGATCACTAAAGAGTATCAGAGTGCGGAATAACATGATACCAAATCAAAAGACAACTATAGAGTATAGCGGAAATATACTCCACAACATATGCGGAAGGTAGATCGCAACTAAGACAAGCTCTAACTTAATACAAGTAAAAGAAAAGTCTATAAGAAACAAGAGAAGTCTAATCAACATCTTCAGTCGGCTCTTCTTCTTCTTCAGTCTTCAGTCTTCATCTTCTTCACCTTTGGGTTATGCTCTTGAAGCTTCAGATCAGCATCTAGTGCATGATCCCATCGGCGAATAAGACGATGCCGACTGCCATCAATAGGAGCCATCAATACAGACCAAATCTGTGTGTTGGCTACCTCGCTGGTCAACACCTTGTCCAAGGACTTCTAGAGTTGTACCATGTATGGAAAAGTCCTCCATGCTGGGGCATGAGTTCTCTTTCGGTCCTACAATGTCATCTAAAAACAAGTCCGCCGAAGGGTAAGCTCAAAAGAACTTAGCAAGTAATCCAAACACAATAAGCATCTTCACATGCACTCACAAACAAACATATATATGCAATGATATGAAACAATAAATGCAAATACGCTTCTAACTCTATGTATGTATGCTGGTCTATATTGGAAGTGTAATATCCAGCCCTATTCTAACCTTGACCCTGACCCGGATCCACTGTTGTATTCAGGTCCGAGGACCCGAAGCGGTGGAAGAAGAGATTTATGGACCATTCTGATTGATGATCATGATTCGGAGACCGAGCCCATGGACATTGACAATGATACCCCTTGCTTAAATGCATTGTCGGTGTTTAAGGAAAGTCTGCGCATCGGAGGAGATTAATATGGTTGATGTACCAAATGACCTCCTATGCACAATCATAAGGTATTCCCCGAAACTAGACTTCTTGATTGAATTGTGGAAGAAAACCTCACTCAATTTGACCTTGTATAGCCTTTCAAATCCCTACTTGATGTTGCTGTTCTAAACTTGAGTTTTCTGCTGAAAATATTTTGGTCGATCATTTTGGTCGATACCATCGACCAAGGACCATCGACCAAAATGTCCCAGTCTGCCGAGTTAATGATTCCATGGAATATTCCTTTTCTATTTAATATGACCTCGAGCCTTGAGCCTTTTCAATCATTTTTCTCACCTGGGAACGTGGGGAGAGCTTCCCAAAGCAGCTCCTTGGTTAGTGTGAAGGGTATCTCATCAAAGACACTTAGTTTATCATTGATTCTTGCCTTCATCTTCCACACTAAGGTATGACTCTTCATTCCACTCTCTACCCTACCCTTTTTTACTCTTTTCTATTGTCATCTTGCTGATGGGACATTTGGAATGGTGCTGCAACCTTGCAACCACCACTCCAAGTGCCTACTCATGCTCAATCCATGATTCCCTTAGCCATTCATTGATGCTAATGCTTAGATCTCATGCCTAGCATATGTATTCCATGATTTACCTATTAACATCATACCATTTGATATTACACTGAGCTATAGAGTGTATTATGTTCATGTTTAACATTGCCATATGATTCCAATCGAATTTCTATTAGTTTCTCTAGCTATTGCATGCTATTCCTCATCAATGCAATCAATTCCAACTCATGCCATGATGTTTATCACTTGAACTTGATAGCTCAAATTGGGGCTTTTTAATTGGACCATTGGATTGGGTTAATTCCTTGATTTATAGTGTCCTACTACTGTTGTTAAGTATGCCTCCAAGTTTCAGATTGATCCGAACACCGGAAGACTCATTTCGGACCAAAATCCCCAAAATCCACTATTCTGCCCGAGGACAATTTTGGTCGATACTTTTGGTCGATACCATCGACCAAGACCATCAACCAAAGTTGTTGCTAACAGCAACCTTGGTCAGTTTTGACTCAAATGACATCCGATCTTCCCGACTTCTTTTCTAACTTATTATTGATGTTTGTTTAGGGCCTTAACAATTCTATTGGACTATTCTTGGTATTCTCAATTCATCATCAACTCATCTAAGGTAAGGATGGTTATATCCATAAACATATAAGTCATCAAATATTGAACTGTGCTTTATTTAAAGAATAAGATCCCTAAATTTCCTTTCAATCATTATGTGACTGTTACACATGTGTTAGAACAGTAGCATTTAAATCTTTATACTTTGTTGGGTTACTTTATCATTTTGATTTGCTTATGATTATAATGATTCGTTTCAATATCATGATTTGATTACTATTGTGAATATGCATTGGATGCATGAGAAATGATGAGATTTGATGTGTGATTGCTTACGTATGACTTGGGATTTGGGGATGTCCTACTGACACTTCTGTCTTTGGGCATCGAAGGGAATAGTATGGGATGTTCTCCAATGGTGCCTATCGACACTTTCCCTAGTTAATGGATGACATACATAGGATTGTCTAGTTGTGTGGCTAGGTTCATCCTTGTCGTGTCAGACCCGAATCGAAAGGGCATTGAGACCGAACAACCCGTGGTAGTGTATGGTTGGATGGGCGCTCTAGGCCGGTAGCCAATCCGGTAGGGGACATAAACCATGCTACGGATACCTGAAAGGGGCCATTTATTGGTAGAGTTGCATATGGATAGACTTGGGCTCACGGGCGCTCAAGACCGGTAACCAATCCGTGAGAGGACGTGAGAGCTTCCCGTTTACTATATGTGGATGACCAATAGGGTTGATGAGTCCGAAATCCGGGATTTCGCTCACTCTAGTGTGAAGGATACCGGAAAGGATCGCCGGGGGCAAGGAATGGACGTATCTGAATCGACTTGACCGACCGAGTAGATGACTTGCATTGGGCTAGGCTTTACTGTGACATGCGCCAGTACTTGACCAAATGGTGATGTGAGAGAGCGGTGACTGATCCCCTTACCACGGCTTTTTGATGACTTTACTGATCTTCCTCGGGCATTCTCAAGATATGGAAATGGGAGAGTGACTGACGACCCAGAGAAGTACGGTGCTATGACTTAAAGCATGTCTACCTTAGAAACCAGCATTCATAAAGTTAGGCTCATATCTGCATCATATGTTCCATATCACATTGCATTATTATATGTTTTGAATGTGTATGATTTCTAATTATGGAATAACTTCCTTGTTGAGTTCTTCGAACTCATTCCTTTTTGTGCAAATGTTTTAGATTACATTCCAGGTACCGAAGATTAGGATGGCACCTCCTATGAGGCGGACTATGATTCCACATACTACCCTCCGGGTAGTGGCGTCGGTGAGGATCCGTATATTGGAGCCGAGGAGGGTTACTATCCGCACCAAGGTTAGCCCCACAGTTGTGTGGGAGCGGCAGCGCTGGGTTTACTTCATCCGTACTGTTGAGGAGACTACCATTAGTATAAAAGAAACCCTAGCATAGTGCCCCATTCCCTTTATGTATTTGTGGAACCTTGGATATTGTAATTAACTTGTCTTTGAATTATTCTGGTGATATCCGGATATGTAACTAACTTGATTTACTTCTTTTCCACTGCTCTGAGAGGGTGACTACCACACCTTCTCACCCTTTATGATTTTGATCACACTTTATTATTATCTATATTCCGCACTCTGATTTAGTTACTCTTATCTTATTCATGATACTTGGTATTAGTTGTTTTTACCATTGACTATTACTGTTCATGATTGTGTTACCATGTATGTGGGAGGCATGGACCTCAGATCATTGATCCTTGGACTGTGGATCACATCCCGGGTATTCCAAATGGGGTACCGGCTGGGTGGATGTGACAGGAAGACATGCTTTAAATCATAGCTCCATACTTCTTTGGGAAGGTCATTTACTCTCCCTCAACCATCTTGGTATCTTGGGCTCTGCCGGTGGTAGTTGGGTCTTGAAACCTTACGGACAACCTTGGCTGGGGTTTAGGTCAACACTCTCTCTCACATCACCATTGGTCTAAGTATTGGTGCATGTTAAGGTAAAGCCTAGACAAATGCAAGTCTTCTACTTAGTTATATCAACTCAGGTCCAGATACGTCCATTCCTCGCCTCAGGCAATCCTTTCCGGTATCCTTCTCACTAGAGTCAACATAATCCCGGACTACGGACTCATCAACCCTATTGGTCATCCACAAATAATAGACGGGAAGCTCTCATGTCCTCTCACGGGTTGGTTACCGGTCTTGAGCGCCCATGAGCCCAAGTCTAATATTTGCAACCCTACCAATAAATGGCCCCCACAATGTGATTCATGTCCTCTCACAGGTTGGTTAACGGTCTTAGCGCCCACAAATCCCCATTGCTACCACAGGTCGTTCAGTCTCAATACCCTTACGAATCAAATCTAATAAAACATGGGTATTCCAAGCCAAACATTGCTAGACCAATCCTAGGTATGTCAACTAGTAGTTAGGGAAAGAGTCAAGGGGCACCATAGGAGAGTGTCCATACCACTTCCACTAATGTCCAAAGACAGAAACACCAATAGGGCATTCCCCATTCCACAACTACGACCTAGGCATCCACATCACATCATGATTCCATACATATCATATTCACATTCATGTCCACACCATAGTCCATATCACATTCTCATATTCAATAATCAATTCTAATATGTAATTCACAATGTGGACAAGCTACTGTAGTTGCAGAAGTATCATGATGTAAAGAAATTGAAATAGTAGCAGCTAGGTCATTCATTCATGTCATATTACAATAAGACATGTAAGTAGGCATATTGTGAGTTGGAATACTCACCTCGTAATCCGAACTTATAGTCTTCAAATAAGAGATTGGAGAACATATCCAAAATCACCTAAACAAGCTTGACAAAACATATATAGGTCATAAGAAGTAAATCCAAGAGATATGAGTCGAAACGGAGCAAAATTGGAGTTATCATCCTTTGTGGGTCGATTGGCTGGGCAGCCTAGCCCAGTCGACCCAATCAGTCTACCCAATGAAATGTGTTCGACAGGAAACACCAAATCGGCCATATCTTCTTCGTTTGAAGTCCGATTGATCCAAAATTCTAAGGGGGAACCTCACACAAACATAATAAGACTATCTAGCATGGATTAGACATCATCCATGATTTTTTTTTAAAAATCATACAACAGTATTTACTAATTTGGAAACATGACTTTCTAAATTGGAAAGAACATGGTTTTCATTGCAACCACACCATGGATGCAAGGAGGATTAAGGATTCACTCAAGAGGATCATTAGAAATAGATCAGAGATGAATACTAACATGAGAATGGGTCTAACATTCTAGAGAATTAAGATTAACCATGCATTCATGAAGATATCAATGATCTCTTTTAGAAAATCAAATAAGGAGACCATAGTATCAATGGAATTAATGGAGATTCATTCAAAAGGAATAGAATATAGTAGATCATGCTTAGAAGTTGATAAGAAACAAGTCTACAATAGGTTAGGACAGCAACTTACAAGGATAATGAATCATGTTAACAAAACCAATCAAAAACATGGAGAAGCTTGAATGCATAGAGTGAATGGGGTTTCACTCTAGGTCAAAGGAGATCAAGGAATAGGCAATTACAGTAGTGTAATACCTTCCTCACATTCAAAACAATAAGCTAGAATAGTAGAGAAAAGAGGTTAGAGAAGAGAGAGGTAGAATACCAACCTTGTTGAAGAAGAATCAAACTAGAAACTTGCAGGAAAAGCTTGGGGATCTTCCTTGGCTTGAGGAGGAGGCTCTAGGGTGCTTCCCACGTTCTCCAAAGACTTAGGAACATAATGGGGCTGATTACCACGAAATTCCAATATATAGAGCACCAAAAACCTAAGAAAGATAAAGTTTTACGCATAAGCCCCTCTCTGGGCAGCCTGGCTGGGTTGATTGGCCCAAAGAGACCTAGCCTGATTGACCCGGGATGACAAACAAGCCCCAAAAATAGGGATTTCAAGCTCCAAACCTCAATATTTTTTTATGGGGCTTCTACCAACTCAACAAGCAATTTACTTAGCATAGAAGAATGCCTTCAAACCATGTCCAACTAGGCTTTAGGTCCATCAACTAAGCTCATCTTCATCAAGGTGCATTCATCTCCAAACCATACAAGGTTTTCAAATAGGGGATTTGATCATCAATTTTCTATGGGTTTGGGTTCAAACACCATGTCTTCAACTAAGATGGCCCAGTGGCCTTCTTCCTTCACTTCGGGTCTTCGGATCTACACTAAGGGAGAGGTCCGACCTGACTTCCTAGGCCTTCTACACATATCAGCACTATACTAAGGGTCCAACTTCAAGGTCAAACATCAAACAAGCCCTACGTCATCCAAAAAAAATAGGGTGTCTAAGCTAGGGTTTGGGCTGGATTTCACATAGACAATCAACAGATCAACCGACGAAAAGATATGACAATAAAAGGAAAAAATAGATAAACCAGCTCGAGTATGGATTCTCTGAAAACTCCTGATTGAGTACGAGTATATGAACACTTAACCCAAAACAATAAGAAGTGTTAGGAATAGTTTTTTTGGTATTTTCTTTCCACACCCATTGAATTATTTCTGTTTCTCTCTTAGGTGGTTGAGAAGAGAAGAAACCAAGAAGCGGAGAATGCTATAATTTAATCTAAAAGCTTCTCTCAACCATTTTGATTGATGGCAAAGGAGGAGGAGGTAGAAATGGCGAGCAAGAAACAAAAAGGAAGAAAAGCTTAGCTCTACAAGCTAGAAACAAAAGCAAGAAAAAATTTCCACCTTCCCAACTTACCTATACATTTTCCCTGATGTTTCTCTAAGACCATCGCCAAAAATAAATCTTCTCTGATAGTTATCTACAAGCATCACCTAATACAGTTTTCCCTGACAATTAGGAAAAAATGTCACCAAAAAGACGCACAAACTCTGAAGCTTTTCATTAAGCTCACCGATTATAAATATTTCCCCACAATTTTGGGGGTCCATTGGTTATTCATTTTTAGAATAGTAAGTGTGATTTTTGGCAACGTTTTTAGAACCGTCGGATAAAAAATCGTCATGAAAAAACCTTTTTCTTGTAGTGTTTCCTTAAAAAACTTGAAAAGTTTTTGCTTCTTCATTGAAGAGTATGAGTGTTTCCTAAGCGTGAATCCTTGAAGAGTTACTCCTATCAATCTAGAAGAATTAATATTCTTAAGATTTTTCTTGGAAGCCTAATAAGTACATAAATTATTTGGTGTCAGAGCTTTGATTGGCTAGTCAAGTGCTTAGGCTACATCAACTCTTAGCTACACTATTTAAATTTTAAAGAATTATAATAGTGCTCTTTTTTTGACACTATGTTGAAATTTAAATATCATGTTTTTCTTTGGCTACTAGGTTGAAGTTGCATATATCTCAATCTATGTATATTAAAACAATCAAAAGTGGGTTTTTGATGTGTTTTATCATATTGATGTAGTTGGGTATATAAGGTATGATCACTAATCTGAATGTTGAACTCAAATATGGATTCTATTACATGCACAATTATATTTAAAGCAAATTTGCGTTTGGCACCCCAAAATGGAGGCTTGAAAGTACTGACACGCCACTTTATGTTTAAAAAACATAGACACCCCAATTCATTAAACACACTAGTCCATTCTGTTAATGTAATACCCCCCGTATTTCTAACCCGAGATCCGTATTCCAGGTCCGAGAACTCGAAAGTCTAGTCGGGTGAACTTGTGGAGTATTCGGATTGAAGCCCATGATCCATACCCAGGACCCATGGATCTGAATCCTTTATCTGAAGAGCCTGCCTTGGTTGAAGCTAGGAATTTCGGAAGTCAAGTGTTGTTCAGAGATGTCCGGAATGAAGGTAAGATCTCCCCCATCTCTTATTTAGGGCTAGGTTGGCCTTGGGTATTAGCCCCTAGTAAAAGCACCCTTGTATGGCAAATTACATGGGGGCGGTTACTAGTGGCGGTCGCTCAACCTAAGCAACCGGCCCAAGTGACCGCCCGGTCTATTTTCGGGGATTTTACCCTACTATGCCCCCAGACTTCTATATAAGGTAACCTCCGTCTAATTAACGAATACTTTATTCGTGGTTGCTTATTTGGGAGTTTAGACGGCTACAGGGAAGATCCGAAAGAGTCTCTGGAGTACTAACAGTGACTTGGAAGATCAGTTCTTTTCTTCTCTGGCTTTCTGGTGTGAGGTATTGAACTAACCCTTTGTTCTTTACTCTTTTTCTCCGTTAGATTGGTTTTACCCTTTTTCCCTCGTCTCTGTGATTACCCCTTGGATATTTTTACCCTCTTTTTTAATCTACTTGAGATGGAATAACCGTAAACGGAACCCTACTTCCGTGAGATGGTTAATCCAATCAAGGAGAGGGTTATGGGTAATCTATTGATGGTGGTGGATTATTTTCTCTCACCCTTTTGGCTTAGGGAGTGTTTAATTCGAGACTTAGGATGAGATTACTTGAAAACCGGATTGAAATTGAGTAATCAGAAGCCTGAGTTTCGGATTGAAACTCACTGTTTTTGGGGTGGTCACTAGTGGCGGTCGCTTAACCTAAGCGACCAGCTGGTAAACAGTGACCAATTGGATTACGGTTCTGATTCAAATTGATTCATGTAACTTATATATTCTAATAACCCTGTGTTTAGGTGATTACTGTTTAAAAGAAAAGTCTACTAATAGTTACTGGATTCCATTTTACGGACTTTTCAGTTATATGCAAGTAAGGACAGTCTATCTTATCTATCTACATATACTTGAACATGTTAATCTGATAATTGTTAGTCTTAATTTCTATTGTTATATGCTGCTGTAGTTGTATTTATTTCTAATATACTACTGTTGTTTGCTTTGATTTCATAATTACCTGGTGAATTGTGAATGTTATATGATTATGGTAATTGGTCTATGGTTATGATAGTTGGGGTGTTCCTTTTGGGATATCTTGGCTGATGATATCAGAAGGCTGTGGAATGGGACACATGCCTGCTGATACCTTCAGCACTATCATGATTAATTGATGACATTGTTAGGATGAGTCTAGATTGCATGGCTAGGTACCCCACATGCTACTACCCTTTCGGTAGGGGAATTGAAATCGAGTAACCCGTGATGACAGTGATGTGACTTGGTGGTCCACTTGTTAGTCATATAAATGGTAGGGTTGCATATGTTAGGGTTGGGCTCATGGATGTCCAAGGACCGGACCGGGTGTCATGAGGAATCATGAGAGCATCCGCCCCAATAATATGTGGATGACCATAGGGTTAAGGAGTAGAGTCCAACAGAGGTAGCCAGTCCGTGAGGATTCTTACTCCTAGGTTGCGAAGGATACTGAACCAAGTTGGTTGGTGCCATAGGGGATGTATCTGGACTTCATGTAGACATGTAACCATTATGACCTTGCATTGGATTAGAAACCCCGACATGCGCCAGTACTCATTACCAATGGTCGTGGTGAGAGAGTGTGGACTTAACCCCTAACCATGGTTTGTGAGCCAGGTGTGGACTTTCCCTTTTTCCCTGGATCCCTGAGAGGTAACCAGTCCTTGCCGGATCAGAGTGATGAGACTTACCCAGAGGAGGGCTGGTGTTTATCTTAAAGCATGTCAACTATTAGAGACTTGCATAGTTAGAAATCATAGCATCATTCATGTTTTGCATTCATTCATATTACTGTTATATCATGGCATTATTGGATGATGGATGAGATATATGATTGTTTCTTATTGAGTTCTTTAGAACTCATTCCTTTATTCTTTGTATGTTTTTAGCCTATACAGAAGAAGGATTTATATCTGAAGATGGGCTGGTTTCCTATGAAGGAACCATCCCGTTTGAAGAAGATGTGGCACCGCCAGTGGGAGATGGAAATAGCATGTGCGGGAGTTCCTGCGGGTGCATGGAGTGCGCTTATCGCACCGGTTGATGGTCAGAGGCGAAAGGTGGTCAGGCAGTTCGCACAGAGACTGGAGAAGAATTGGAGAACCCCTCACCTTATTAAACTGGATTCTAAGTTCATTGACTCAGAGAAGCAAACTGGAAAGAAACTAATATAAATACTTTTGAATTATTCCGCTGCCCTTATTTTTGTTTTATCCTTTATTCTTTATTTCTTTCCTTTGATATTGGAGTATTTTGGGCTCCTGTAATTCATTTAATTCAGTTATTGAATATTCTTTGCTCATGATTATCTATATTTGTCTTAAATATTGTTGATAGACTAAAACCTTGGATCTTGTGACGGATCGCACCCACGGGTTATCGGGCGGGTAACCGAGACCGACGGGTGGGGTGTGACAGTTAATGAAACAGTTAACCCACTATTTTTTTTTCTTTTTTCTCCCGTAAATGAGAATAAGATAATAGTCTTTGCGATAATATAATTAACCATTCTAACAAAATAAGACCTATGTGTTTTTTAAACATAAAGTGGGGTGTTAGTGCATTAAAGCCTTTATTTTGGGGTGCTAGCGCAATTTGCTTATATATTTAGAACTGAAAGAACAATAACTAGAAAAGATGATGAACGAAATCAGGGAAATTGATGAAATAGAAGAGAAAACTGTAATTTGTGGTTTAATCGAAGAAACCACTGTCTTCCTACTTATGAGCATAATTGATAATATTATTTTCCATTATTTCATTATGAATTCATGGATATTTGTCATATAACATTAGTGATTACACCCATTCTTCATAATTCTCCTATTATCTCTCACTCCCAAAACTATTCATTGTAACTTCTTCAATACGTAACTATAGAAATAAAATCCAATAATTAAATGCATACAATAGAATTAACACAATAAATGATGCGTCTCAGTTACGATCCAGATGCCGATTGAGCCCCTTTAATCTCCAAAGACGATGAGTCTTGCAAGAAAGGTTAGAAATGGGCGGGCTCGTATGCCAGGTAGCTGCCTCCGATGGCTAAGTCAGATAATGAACAGCTTAAGATCCAGTGCAGGAGCTACACAAGATTATATTCAGAATGTATTCGTTGCTTACCGGAGGGGTGATTCCTTGTTTAAATAGTGTATGTGTTACCTTTTCAGGGTTGGATAGGCTTACCCGACGAAGGCCGTTATATCCGCCTTGACTGTGCTCCCTTGTTGTCTATCCCGCTTAATCATCCTTGTAGTTGACCTTCTATCTAGGGCATTGTTGCCATATAAGTCTAGTGTAAGTGGCGCTCTTTCTTAGTTAGTCGGTGAAGGTCCCAACCGAGTATCTGGTTTAGCCCCGCTCAAGTCTGACGCTGGTCGGGTACAAATCCTCCCGTATCACTAACCCCCTATCCCGTGCGATGAGTGCATCGCATGGGGTAGCATTTGTGACATATTTGATGGGTTCATTAATTCTTCCCGCCCTAAGGAGTTAACCATTTTGACAATTAGGTTTCCCCAAACAACGTGACCAGTCCCGCGTTGCCATATCAAATGTCAGAGTAAATGATCATGATGGCAACCTTGGGAAGACCAAGCATCTCCTCCTACTAACCATTGATTCCGTTGCTTCACAACCGTTCGATCAAGATCATTAACTCCTCTTCCAGCAGTATAAATACCCCCTTTCCATCTTTGTATTGATCTATCGCTTTCTTCGCTCTCAACTAGGATTTGCTCTTGACTAGCTTTTTGAATTCAAACTAATCTTTCACTTGTAAGTTTTCTTTCCCAATCATGATGCCAAAGGGTGGCTTTTAGGTTTAAACCCAGCGTTCCCGTCCCGAAATATCGTGAGAGAAAACGTCGTGCCGATGAGGGTTATGCTAGTGAGGGTGACAGTGATCAGATGAGGGCTGTCAACCTCATAGGGGATCATCATGGGGGATATGGAGATCATCGAGTTAGCTGAACAGCTCAAGATGGGTAAGTCATTTGTTGAGTTGGGAGAAGCCCACTTGAATTTGAGGAGTTTTGGGCCTTCATTTCCCTATTTGGCCTTGCTGTCCTAGCTCAGTCGATTGCCTGGTCGACTGGCCAATCGACCAGCCAGGCTGCCAGCTAGCTGACAGAATCCGAGAATATCTTATGTTTAGGGTTTTTGATGCACTATTTAATAGGACTTCGTGTTTCTTAGCCTCTTTTGTTTCTAAAACCTCTAGAGAACGTGGAGAACCTCTCTCAAAGCTCTCCTTGGTATTGTTGAAGGACTCTTCAAGATCTCAAGTTCTTCATCTCTTGTTCATCTTCAAGGTTAGTAATCTCTTAACTTCTCATTGATTTACTTTTGTGTTGATTTAATCCTATTGCTGTGATTATGAAGATGGTATTGCAACCTTGCAAACACCTCTTCTACAGTCTCCAATGTTGGGAATGAATCTCCATTCATTCCAATGATTCTATGATCTTCATACTTGATTTTAGAAGAGATCATAGTATTCTTCATGAAAGCATGATTTAATCTTATTGTTTTGAATTCTTTAGCATGATAGATCCATTAGATCCATTCTCATGTTAGTATTCATCTCTGATCTATTTCTAATGATCCTCTTGAGTGAATCCTTAATTCTCCTTTGTATCTATGGTTGTTTTCATTGAAAACCATGTATTTGATCAAATTAGAAAGTCATGTTTTCAAATTAGAAAGTATTGTTTTTTATCATTGTTGGTGTCTAATCTAGGCTAGTTAGTCTTAGATTGCTGCTCCTAAGGTTCCTTTGAAATTTTGGAGTGTTTTGAATCCTGGAAGATGAGTTTCGGATCAAAATTCAGTTTTTGGCTACGAACATTGTTCACCTGGTCGACTAGACCAAGCTACCAGCCAAGCTGCCAGGCATGAATAGCATTGGTTTCTTCGTCCGATTTGATCCGTTTGACCTCCAATCTTCTAGGGCCTTTTCCTAATGTTGTATCTATGCTTGTCTAGGGTTTATTTGCTAACTTTGGGCTTGATCTCTTGTTCCTCCGGATTTTCTTCGAATCTAATTAAGGTAAGGACAGTTGTTTCCATATTAACATAGATTGTGTGAATCTTAATTTCTAATTTGGGAATTTCTTAGATTCTCTGCTGTTCTTCTATTTTTATAATTTGATATTACTACTGTAAGTACTTCAAATACAATAGGACCTTGTAAATGTATTTTCTTATTACTTTGATCATGTATGGACATTATTCTTGTAATTTACATATTCAATTGATCGTGTTTATATGTATCTTTCTATATGTTGGAATATCAGTTGTGTATGTTATGACTGAATTGGGAATGTGATCGATTAGGTATGATTTGGGAGTAGGGAATGTCCTTTTGACATTTATGTCCTTGGACATCAGTGGAAGTGGTATGAAATATTTCCGATGGTGCCCTTTGACTCTTTCCTGAATTGTTGGTTGTCATACCTAGGGCTTGTCTAGTGATGTTTGGCTAGGATGTCCCTGTTATATCAGACCCGATTCAATGATAGCAATGTGGGTTTGTGGGCGCTCAAGACCGGTAACCAACTCGTGAGAGGACATGGATCACATTGTGGGGGCCATTCATTTGTAGGGTCGCAAGTAGTAGACTTGGGCTCATGGGCCCTCAAGACCGGTGTGAAATCCCTGAGAGGACATGAGAGCTTCATGTATATTATTTGTGGATGACCAATAGGGTTGATGAGTCCGTAGTCCGAGTTGGTTGTAGCCATAGGATACCCTGACTCTAGTGAGAAGGATACTGGAAAGGATCCCAAGAGGGGAGGAATGAAAGTATTTAACTCTAACTTGATATAACCAAGTAGATGACTTGCATTTGGCTAGGCTTGACCTTGACATGCGCCAATACTTAGACCAATGGTTGTCACATCCCGCCCTAAATCCACCAAGGGGGTACCCTATCTGGATTACCCGGGGAGTGAATCACGGTCCCGCCGATCAAGTTTAGGAACGATCATAGTCACTTAGCACGATAATATAATCAAAAGCAAGAACAATTCTTTGTATTCAAATAATTTAATAATAAGAGTCAAGAAAAGATCTCAGAAGGATTCACAAATAACATCAGAGTGTGGAAAAGATACAAATAAAATAAATGATCAACATACGGAGATGAGGTGGAAATTCCCTCTACAACATTGGCAGAAGGTAGATCAAACGAAATTAAGGGTTACAACCGGTTCCCAAAATGACCAGGGAACAAACTAAACTATGGTCTCGACAAATCATATAAAATGGGTAAAAAGGGGATGAGGCGATATCCCATTCCTAACACATAAGTACAAAACTGAACTGCTCCAGATAAGTCCCAAACTTGAACTACTAGTCTTTATCAACTTGTACACCGTGACCAGTGGGGTACGGGTCATCAACTTGGTTGTCAGAGTGTTGATTGTCAAAGTCAACAGTAGTAGTACCTGCAATAGAGTCTAACAAAAGATGTTGCAAGAAGGAGTGAATTCAAAAGAACTCAACAAGGCAGTTATTCCATAAAACATAAGCCATATGATACAAACCATAACATGATGCAATATGATATGAAACACATGATGCAATTATGATTCTAACTCTATGTATGCTAGTCTCTAAGGTAGACATGCTTTAAGTCATAGCACCATACTTCTTTGGGTCGTCAGTCACTCCCCCTCAACCAATTCCGTATCTTGGGACTACCGTGGTAGTTGGGTAAGGTCCTCTCAAACCATGGTAGGGGATTCGGTCACCACTCTCTCACATCACCATTTGGTCTAAGTATTGGCACATGTCACGGCAAAGCCTAGCCCAATGCAAGTCTTCTACTCAGTCATATCAACTCAGATCCAGATACGTCCATTCCTCGCACCAGGCGATCCTTTCCGGTATCCTTCACACTAGAGTCAGCGTAATCCCAGATTACGAACTCATCAACCCTATTGGTCATCCACAAATAGTAAACGGGAAGCTCTCACGTCCTCTCACGGGTTGGTTACCAGTCTTGAGCGCCTATGAGCCCAAGTTTAGCCATTTGCAACCCTACCAATAAATGGCCCCTTTCGGGTATCCGCAATGAGATTTATGTCCTCTCACGGGATGGTTACCGGTCTTAAGCGCCCACAAATCCACACTACTAGCACGGGTCGTTCTGATACGACAGGGACATCCTAGCCATACATCTAGACAAGTCCTATGTATGTCATCCAATAATTCGGAAAAGCGTCGATGGGCATCTTCGGAGAACATCCCATACTATTCCCTCCGATGTCCAAGGACAGAAATGTCAATAGGACATTCCCCAATCCCAAATCATACCTATTCAATCACATTCTCAATTCTATCATATCATACATAAATGACATTTCATTATATAGAAAGATACATACCATAACATGATCAATTACATATGAATTTATTAAGAATGCATAATCACGATAACAAAAGAATATGTAAACGTGGCACTACTATACTTGAAGTATTTATAACAGTCATATACTGTAGGAAATACAAAGAAGGTAAATCAACTAAGTCTCTAACATAGAAGCAAGAATCACATAATCTATGTAGTTATGGTAACAACCGTCCTTACCTTAAGTCGCGATGATGATAATCCAACAATCTCAAAAGAATGATCCAAAGATGGTAATAAGACCCTAGACAAACATAAATGAAAGGTTAGAAAAGAAATTGGGAAAATCGGAGGTCGAATGGGTCAAAACGGAGCAAGGTTGTTGTCAGTAGCAAGTTTGGTCGATGGCATCCACCAAAGAGGATCGACCAAAATTGTCTTCTGGGCTGCATAATGGGTTTTGGGGATTTTGGTCCGAAATTGGTCTTTTGGGGTTTGAATCGATCCGAAACTTGGAGGGATGATTAATAACAATGTAAGAACACTACCTAGCAAGTATTATCACAATCCAATGGTCCAAATGAAAACCCCCAAATTGAGGTCCTATGTTCTAAAGACAAGAATCCTAGCATTCATAAGAAATCGATGAAATTGAAAGGGAAGCTAGAGAATAAGTTGGGGAATGGGTTAGGAACAAGATTACAATCAATTGCAAGCCAGAAGTTAGGCTAATCATACTCCACATTTCAGTCTAGTATAAGAAATCAAGTTGTTAAACAAAGAATCATGATAATGCATATGCAAGGATCAAGATGCAAGTGAGGCATAGCAAGAATGAAGGAAAAGCAAGTATAAGTGGGAAGAAACATTCATGGCAAGGTGTTTGCAAGGTTGCAGCACCTTGGCCATGGTCTCATCAGTAAAAAGAAGAAGAGAAATGGGTAGGATAGAGAGAAAGAGAGAGAATCATACCTTAGAAGATGATAGTTGGAGAAGAGAAACAATGATTCTTGTAGAAGATCATCACCCAAACCAAGGAGGAGCCTAAGAGAAGTCTTCCCACGTTCTCAAGTGTTGAAATGAGTAAAATATGGTTCGAGGTTTGAGGTTTCACTTAAATAGAGGAAGGAATATCCAAAAGCATCTTTTTCTCAAATCTGGGCTACTTTGGTCGATGCTCTTTGGTTGATGGCATCGACCAAAGAGGATCGACCAAAACAGGTTTCAGCAGAAAAGTCAGCAATAGTTCAGAAACTTCGGACAAGGATTCGGAGGGCTATACGGGGTCAAATTGAGTGATTTTTTCTTCTACAACTCAATAAAGAAGTCTAGTTTCCAGAAATGCCTTCAGATCAAGCATGGGAGTTCATTATGTCTACCAACTAAGCTCACCTTCTTCGATGCGGCAATCAGGATTTGCCTGACATAGTTCAGCAACTTCGGACAAGGATTTGGAGGCCTATATGGGGTCAAATTGAGTGGGGTTTTCTCGTACAAGTCCATCAAGAAGTATAGTTTTGAGAAATACCTTCATATTGAGCACATATGTTCATTAGGTATTTCAACTAATTCACCCCTCTTAAGTGCGCAGATTTAAAACTAACACTAACAATGCTCTCAAGTGAGGGGCATCATCGTCAATGTCCATGGGCTTGGGTTTCGACACCAAATCATCAACCAAAAGGGTCCAAAAGTCTCTTTTTCCCCCACTTGGGTCTTCGGACCTACAAAAATAACAGATTCCAGGCTAGGTCAAGGTTAGGATAAGGCCGGACATTACAGATCTACCCTAAGGGAAAGGTCTGGCATGACTTCCTAAGGCTTTCAAAGATAATAACACTGAAATCAAGGTCCAACTTTAAGGTCTAACATCAAGCGAATCTTTCTTCTCCCAAAACAAATAGGGTGTCCTGGCTAGGTTTGGGCCGGATTTTACAATGGTGATGTGAGAGAGCGGTGACCTAAACCCCAGCCAAGGAATGTCCGAGAGGGATACATGACCCAATTACCACCGAAGAACCCAAGATATCGAGATGGTTGAGGGAGAGTGATTTGAGACCTACCCAAGAAGTATGGTGCTATGACTTAAAGCATGTCTGCCAATAGAGACCAGTATACATAGAGTTAGATTCATACATGCATTGTCTATTTCATATCATATTGCATCTGCTATGTTGTGCTATCAAGTTATTTGTGTTGTTATGGAACAACTTGCCTTGCTGAGTTCTTTTGAACTCACTCCTTTTTGCAAATATCCTTTGTTAGATTATTCTGCAGGTACTGACGAGTATGATGACAGCCGGAAACCCAGCCCAACCTGACCCGGAAACCGATGAGGCCAAGACCCAAGAAAGTAAGAAGTCAGCTTGGGCCATCCCAGGGAGGACTTGTGCCGGCTTGAACCAGAGAGTTGATGATGAAGTTCTATTTATGGAAACGAACTGATGAAGACGGATTAGTTGATGGACTGGAGTGCCTCACATGGTTTGAAGGCACCACCATTAGGTAAGCACTTGTTATGTGTGCAAAACCCCTAGGATTGGATTGATGGGCTTCAACCCGTTGAATTGGCGGCATGGCGACCGGGGACCACCGACCAACCACCGACCAAGAGCGCGGCAATAGGCGCTTGCTCTATTTAAGTCCAACTCGAGCACCGATTGCTGCCCCAAACCTGGAATGAACCAAAGACCTCGCAAGCACTCCTTGCATCCTGGTGATTTCTGACGGACTTCGCGAAACCTCCTGCATCAAAAGGATGTCTACACTCCCCTCCTCCACTCATCTCCTTGAGTTGAGACAGAGAGGAGATGCGCATCTCGTGCAAACATCCCGGACTTGTCTCTCATGATCATCCTAAGGATTAATGGCAGAACAATGACTAACCAGACATGCAAGCTGAAGGAACAGACAAACCAGATCAGTCTTGTAACCGATTTGAACCGATCTCCTGGACTTCATATTGATCATGTTAGTAGTCAAGCGGTCCATGACCATGATCTATCAACTCAGTGCCTCACCAACCATGTTCCATAAACAGATAGTTACAATATGGTAGGTTGTCCTATTTAGATTGCTTAAGCCTAATTCTGAAGATCTAAGTATGCTTCAGATACCACCGAAGCAATGATCCATTCCCTATTGTCTTGTCTGATTCACCTGAATTCTTCAAGACCATGGTGATCTAAATGGTAACGTCTAATTTGGATCTTGATGGCTGATTGGATTAGTGTTGAGGTCCCCATGTAGGATACACGAGAGACCCCGATTAGTACCCTTGAACCACCAAACGGAATACTAAAACCGAGGCACGCGCATGGGAGATTGGCGGGACCAGCGACCAACCACCGACCAAGAGACAACAACCCGAAGGTCCGTGTGGATGGGACCGTAGGGACTTCCTAATATGTTGTATACACGTTAGGACCCCTCAAGGCCAAGACTACGATTTCTAGGACCGCGAGTATAAAGGTAAGGATGGTACTAATTACATAGATAGCATGAACAGTCATATTGAAAACAGATATGCCAATAGATCACAAGATATACACGTGCATAACGATTACAGAGCAACATCAATTGAATTGACTCAGTATGGACACCAAAATACAAAGTGATGCAAAGACCAATATGAAGTACCAAAGTGATGATATGAATGATGCATGTGTATGCTAAGTATGGTTGGAAAGGAGAGGGCCGACACCGCCGGACTACACGGGAAAATGGCAGCCGGAGAGCCCCGGACACCCCAAACCGTGGATGACAAAGGAGCCAGAGGGGCAGGAGCCCGATGGACCCAACGGAGGGGAGAGACCGAACGACCGGGAGCAAGGGGACAGGGCGCCAAGACCGGAACCAACCCGTGAGAGGACGGAACACAGGGGGGCCGAGGAGGGGCAATGGTAGACGGGCCACGGGCGCCAAGACCGGAACCAACCCGGAGAAGACGGAGAGCCCCGACCAAGTGGATGACAAAGGGGATGAGTCATAGGGGATGAGCCGAGCGGGACAGAGGACCAGGGAAGGATACCGGAAAGGACGCGGGGACGAGGAAGGACGACCGGACGACGATATAACAAGAGAAGACGCAGGCAGGACCCCGACAGCGCCGGACAGACCAAGGGAGGAGAGAGTGGGACAACCCCAGCCAGGAATGTCCCGAGGAGCCGGACCCAACCAACCGAGATGAGGATGAGACCCCAAAGAAGACGGGCAGACAAAGCAGGCAACAGAGACAGCAACAAGAGAGAACAAGCGTCTCAACAAGCAATGTGGAAACGCCAAGAAGGAAAGCGAGGAAACACAGACAAGTTGAGACACGGAAACAGGCCCAGAAGAAGGCAAGGCAAAGGCAACCAAGAAGGGACGGACAAAAACGAAGACGAGGAGACGAGAGCCGACCAGAGGGAAGGGGAGAGAACACAAGGGAGGCAAAAGGGAGAAAAAGACCCAGAGGGGAAGATGCAGACAGAGACGGGAGAGGGGACACACACGAACGAAAGACCGAAATAGACAACCATGGATCAGGTTACCGCACTTAAGATGTCAGATTATGTTATGTTTAGTGGGAGGTGATTACCGTACCGATCTGGGCGGGATCACACTCCGGATAGGGTACGGGGGAGGATGTGATAGCCAGTACTATGAAGCGCAAGCCAATGATGCATACTACTCTCAAGGTGCTAGTTGTTACGAAGATCGGTTAAGATTCCTTGTGTGATCATGCTGTGTACCAGGATTATCCCTATCTTGGAGTGGAAGCGTCCATGCTTGGTTTCTACGGTTTATGTTTATGAAGATATTCTTTATAAGTCAGAAGAGACCTTAGTTTAGTTTGATTACTTCTTTTTTTCCCCTTTTCGGAATCGGTTGTAATCTTCTCTTTTTAGTTTTGAGCTACATTCCGCTGTGTTATGTGGAGTGATTTTCCACACACTCTACATTTTGATTATTATATTGGTATCATTCTTTCCGCACTCTGATTATATTGTTATTCTCTTCTTCTTATCTTGATCTTTTTGTTTATATAATGATACATTGATTACGTCCTATTCATGATTATGTTATTGTAAATGTGGGAGGATGATTTCCTTGAATACTGGATCTTTGGGGCTGTGGATCAAACACTCGGGTATGCCAGGTAGGGTAATGGCTGGGTGGATGTGACAAGAGGGACCCTGAGTGACACTATTGTTGACACTAATGTGTCAAATGAAGGTCTTTTGGTTGAGCAGTCTATGGAGGCAAGATCCACCCCAAGTCCGTCCTTGAAGATCGATTGAAGCGTTTGGGGGAGGATGCGAGTGACAATTCAAGACAGTCATCAACTCGTTAGTAAGTTCATGGCTTTCAATCAGCACATGATCCATTCTCCCAATTGCTGCGAAGAGTTCGAAAATGCTTCAATATATCAAATACTAGATATCGAACTTCGCCGATGTGATCTTGTTGAATTTTTTGTCTCGGGCCATGTAACTTCTTGTATCCCGAGCCATGTAACTTCTTGTATCTCAAGCCATGTAACTTCTTGTTTCCCGAGTATTCATAATGGAATGTGTTATTCGAAGAATGTATTCCGAATCTTCTCATGAATGAAATTTTGCAGTTTGTCTATTTTTTGAGAACTATGCCTTTTATTTTAACATCAAGACTTACTTGGGAAAACTGTTGTAAAAATAGATGTCAAAGATACGATCGGGTTGCCTCCCGTATCCTAGTCCTTAATAAAGGTGCTAAGGAAGTTTTTTCTCAAGTTCTCAAAAGAGGTGCCAAGACTATGATCGGGTTGACTCCCGTGTAATTGAACTTGTTTGTATGTATAGTCCTCAAGATAGGTGCAAAGGGTGAGGACGGGTTAGATCTTGTTTCACTATTCGTAGTCCTTAAGAAAGGTGCAAAATGTATGACCGGGTTTGTTCCCGAGTCCTATTCCTTAATAAAGGTGCTAAGGGTGTGAAGTCCTCAAAAGCGGTGCCAAGAGTGTGATCAGGTTGATTCCTGTGTCATTGTACTTGTTTGTACGTATAGTCCTCAAGGGAGGTGCTAAGGGTCCGATAAGTGAGCTCAAAAAGTACTTTATTTGTTTGAAAAATATACAAAACAATTACTGGTAGAACCTTCTTAGGTTGGTCGAATTCCACGATCGGTCAATTGATTGCCCGATCGTTGGCTCCTTCAGTCAGTATGCTCCCGGTTTTGTTTCTTTGTCAATGATATAGGGGCCCTCCCAGGTCGGGCATAACTTCCCTTGGTTTCTGGGGTCTAAAGCCCCTATTCTCCATAATACAGATCTCCCGACCTATATCTTGGGGTTTTAACTCGGGTATTGTAATACTGAGCCTACCCTTTTCTGGTACAGCTGGTTCTTAAAATGAGCCTTCTCTCAGGTTTCTTGTAGAAAATCCAAGTTTCTTCTTAGGCCTTGGTTGTTTTCCTTTTCATCGGAAGTTTGATAGCGAATAAACCCAGCCAAAACTTCTACCAGAGCCAAAGCCTCAGTACTGTATGCTAGGCGGAAAGGTGTTTCTCTTGTGGGGGCCTGGGTTGTTGTTCGGTATGACCATAAGACGCTCGAGAGCTCTTCGATCCATAGTGATCGGCTCTCTTCTAGCCTTTTTTTTTTATCTCGTCCAGCAATGTCCTATTTGATGACCTCAACTTGTCCGTTGCTTTGTGGGTAAGCAACCGAGGAACATTGGTGTTCAATGTGATATCTTTTGCAAAATGCCTTGAATCCCGATCCTTCAAATTGCTTTCCATTATCGGTCACTAGGATGCGAGGGATTCCGAACTTGTAGATGATTTTTTTCTTCAAAAAATTTCTCCATTTGTTTTTCTATGATGGAGGCTAAAGGTTCTACCTCAACCCATTTCGTGAAGTAGTCAATAGCTATAACGAGGTATTCTTGATTTCTTGAAGTTTTCAGCAGTTTCCCGACTAGATCCATTCCCCACATAGGGAATGGAATAGGGCACAAGATTGGGGAGACTAGCACTACCGGACCCTTCAGGACAGCGGCGTGTTTTTGGCATTGTTTGCAATTACGGACATACTACAGGGCATCCTGTTGCATGGTCGGCCAGTAAATTCCCGTCCTTAGGATTTTTTGTGCCAGTGCCTTCCTGCCCATGTGAGCGCCGCGTATGCCTTCGTGAACCTCTCCCATTGCATATTCTGCCCGAGATGGTTCCACACATTTCAAGAGTGGTTCGGAAAAAGATCTTTTGTACAGCTGATCATCTAAGATGGTGAACCGAGCTGCCTTGTTTCCTGATCTTTCAGGCCTCTTTTGGATCAGTCGGGAGCCTGTCATCTTTTAAATAAGACATTAGTGGGAGAGTCCAATCAGGCCTACTCCCGACCATCATGATTTCGACTCCCAGACCGGGAACCAGCCAATGATAGTCCAAGCGAGTGGCCAGGAGAGGAGAGAGTCATCCGCCCTCCATTTCTCGGGTATTTGTTGGAAAACACCCAATCAAAAAATTTGGAGTGCTCAACCCACCAAGATCGCCATCTCATCGCATACATCTCCTCGACCGATTTATAACAGTTGGGAATCACAGGATCTAGCCCATGCCGAGAGCTGGGCAACAAGCTAGAAGCATGGCCATATTCGGCCTCATTGTTAGAGGCGGGAATTTGAACCTTAGGCGGAAGCAGGACTGTTATCAATGTCGGGTACCTGTCCTCATCAACAGCACAGGCGACGAATAGACTAGATTTGGTGCCTCCACCGGACAACGCGCAGCGGGAACGCGAGGTAAACTATAGACTCCCCGGAAAGGCAGCTAAACGGGGTGCTCGAGGACTTTTGAGCCCTCAAATGCTTTGGCATTGCCGTCCACAGACTCTCCCGAGCTTGGTGTGACCTTCAATGCTTTGAAAAAGAATTACATTCCCCCGCCGGGATATGAACCGATTTAGCGCGCCCTTCGGCAACATTGGATTTCCTTTATGGTCGGGGGTTTCATGTCAATCAAGGCATGGATCTTCGGTTTGCCTCAATCCTCCTTTGAGAGACCATGAATCCAAGAAACTTCCCAGAACTAAATTCCGAACGCACATTTCTCGGGGTTCAGGGCATCTTGATAACTCCTGAAGACATCAAATGTCTCTTCCAAGTCAACTAAGTGTTGAGCCCGTACCAAACTTTTCACGAGCATGTCATCAACGTATACCTCCATGTTCCTCCTGATCTGGTCTTGAAAAATCTTGTTGACTGCTCTCTGATACGTTACACCTGCATTCTTTAAACCAAATGGCATTACTCGATAGAAGTAACTTTCCCGATCAGTCATGAATGAGGTATGCTTTTCATCCTCCCGACTCATGAGGATCTGGTTGTACCCCGCGTAAGCGTCCATGAAGCTGAGAACTTTGTGCCCAGTTGTTGTGTCGATTAGTAAGTCAATTCTAGGGAGAAGGTAACATTCCTTTGGATAGGCCTTGTTTAGATCTGTGTAGTCAGTACACATCCTCCATTTCCCGTTCACCTTTTTAACCATTACAATGTTTGCTCGCCAGGTCAAGCACTCGATCAATTCGATGAAGCCTGACTTTATGAGTTTCTCTGTTTCATCTATGATTGCTTCATGCTTTTCTATCGAAATATTTATTCTTCTTTGAATGACCGGGATTGCACCCTTCTGGATCCAAAGTTTATGCTCAGCTACCCTCTTGTCAATCCCAGGCATGTCATTTTTTGACAATGCGAAGATATCTGAATTGTCACACTAGAACTCGATCAATTCCTTCTTGAAGTCTTCGGGTTGTTCAGAACTTACAAATGTTCCTCCTTCGGGAAAATCCAGATTTAACTGAATCCTTTCTAGCTTCTCGACTGGTTCTTCTCTTTGCATATTTTCCTCATCCTGATCATCTCGAACATCAATCGTCATGGCGCTTCCCAAACTCTCGGATCTCCAATTTTGCTTTAAGTAGTTAACATAGCATTGTCGGGAGGTGGATTGGTTGGAGCTGCATTCGCCCACTCCAGCATCTGTTGGAAACTTGAGTTTCATGTGTCGAGGTGACACGACTGCCTCTAATGTGTTCAGAGTTGGTCGTCCCAATATCACATTATATGTCGACAGGTCTTTGACCACCGTAAAATTGACCCGAATAAGAGTGTCCTAAGGCGAGGTCCCGATCTTTAGATCAAGGTGGATTGTTCCTTCTGCAATTGCTGAAGATCCTGCAAAACTATATAGTGGTGTTGCACAGGAAGTTAGCAAATCATAGCTTTAGCCTTTTGAAAGCTTCATATGATAGCAAGTCAACCGAGGAGCCCGTGTCTACCAAGACTCGGTGTATTTCCTGATTAGCTATCTTGACTTTGATGATGATAGCATCATCATGAGGTGCTACTATCCCGTTCAGTTCATCATCTCAACGTTATAGGTTCAAGACATGCAGGACTTTTTCTCTTTTTGCAGATGATGTCTTGCTCCCACAAATCGGGCCTTCTATTTTGCCTTCTTGATTGACTCCATAGTCGGCCCACCCATGATCACGTATACAGGTGATTCTTCTCGGTCTTTCTTTTCTTTCCCTTTGTCAGCCTTTTTGGTTGCTTCTTTCGGGCTTGGAGATCGGGCTTTTTTTTTGGGCTTCGGGATCTTACTTGGGATTTTCTTGTCCCCTTCACATATTGAGCAAGCTTTCCGTCTTGGATTAATTTCTCAATTCTAACTTGAGACTCTGATAGCCATCGGTATGGTGGCCGTAATCATTGTGGAAACAACAATATTTGTTCATATCCCGATACTCAGGTCGAGAGTGTAATTTCCCGGGCCATTTCAAAGATTTCTTGTCCCAGATTTGCATTAGGATTTCTGATGGCTTTGCATTGAGTGGAGTGAAGCTTTCCCGATTTTGGTCCCACTTCCACTTGCCTTTTGATCCTCTATCCTGATCACTGGGATTGTTCTTTTCATTCTCGGGGTCTTCTTTCTCAATCTACTTTTACTCGAGCATTAATCACCTCATACACACGAGCCTGCTTCTGGCACTTATGTAGTAAAGTCCCGTAAGTTTTGGGTTTATCTATTAACAAAACTTCTAGGAGCCTTTGATGGGTTATGCCGATCCATAGTGCGCTTTATGCGACTTGGTCATCTAGCTCCTCAATCTCGATGGCTACCTCATCGAAGCGTTTTAAGAACTCCCAAATTGATTCATTTTGTCCCTGCCTGATAGTAAATAAGCTATCAGATGTCTTCTTGCTCCCGATCACACTTCTAAATTGGGCTATGAACTTCCGGGCAAGTTCCCTAAAGTTATAGATTGATCCGGGTTGTAAGCTACTGAACCACTTAATGGCCGGGACTTTCAGGGAAGCTGGGAAAGTTCGACTGAGCAACTCGTCCTCGCGACTGAGCCCAATCATTACTGACTTGAAGTAGTTAATATGCTCCGTTGGATTTGTTTTTCCTTCAAATGGAGTGAAGGTTGGCATGACAAAATTTTGAGGGAGAGGCATGTTCATGATCTCATCTGAGAATGGCTCTCGATCAACAACGTCCAAATCATCATCATGTTCTCAATCTATCAATCTTTGTTCCACCTCGGCCACCATCCTTCGCAGCCGATTTTGCCCGATCCATTTCCACCCTACTCTGCGGTGCATGCTCGTCTAGATTGCGTTTGAGTGACTGAAACCCTAGATCGGGCTCCCTGAGGTTGGCTTTCCCCCTCCTATTCGTCCTCGATCCTTTGGCTTCTTTGTGGAAGATCTCCAGTCTGAGCCGGCCCTGATATCCGGTCAAGGGCGCTTACCCTTGCCCCGTTTGGCTGTCTTTGATCATGCTTGAGTCCCAACCTTGTTGTTTGACAATTAGTCCGACCCCCTCTATAATTCCATTTAGGGATTGGGCTCCTCCTGCCGTTCGATAGGATCTATGTAACCTTCCCGTATGGGTGTTGGGTGTTGGTTCTTGTTGGACCAACCCCCGCAACAGCCCCTACATCTCGAGCATTCCTCTTCGTATTTCATCTATATCAGGCAAGTCCTTAGGGCCTTGCCGATGTGCCTTTCCCATGAGGACCTTGGGGTATTTGATTTCCTCCGGGAAGATTTTCTTCCTCCTGAGTGGAATGATTTCCACCATTATTGTGAAGGGTCTGGTCCTTCAGATTCAGGTCACATCCTGCGGTTTCCTACCGAGTACGCCCGTTATACTCCCCTCGTCTTGCCATGACTTAAAAGATTGTCGTTCCCATAGACGGCGCCAAACTAATGCATTACGATCCAGATGCCAACTGAGCCCCTTTAATCTCTAGAGACAATGAGTCCTGCAAGAAAGGTTAGAAGCGGGCCAGCTCGTATGTCGGGTAGCCGCCTCTGATGGCTAAGTCAGACAATGAACAGCTTAAGATCCCGTGCAGGAGCTACACAAGATTATGTTTAGAATGTATTCGTTGCTTACCGGAGGGGTGAGTCCTTGTCTAAATAGTGTATGTGTTACCTTTTCAGGGTTGGACAGGCTTCCTCGACGAAGGCCGTTATATCCGCCTTGACTACGCTCCCTTGTTGTCTATCCCGCTTAATCATCCTTGTAGTTGACCTTCTATCTAGGGTGTTGTTGCCATATAAGTCAAGTATAAGTGGCGCTCTTTCTTAGTTAGTCGGTGAAGGTCCTAACTGAGTATCTGCTTTAGCCCCACTCAGGTCTGATGTTGATCGGGTACAAAGCCTCCCATATCAATAACCAACTAGCATAATTATCTAAATAAAAAGAACTAACCGACCCTAATTGCCAAAATAATTATTTATCTAAACAAAATAACTAACCAGCCCCCAAATAGGTACTTAATATTCAATCCCCCTTAAAATTGTCCTTGTCCTCAAGGATCTTGAAACTACTAATTAAACAAGAAGCAAAATCCTCATGAATCCAATTCATACTAGGAAATTTTCCACTTACTAGAGCAAAGATTTCATATTGTGTGACCTCTATTA
Organism: Hakea prostrata; assembly: GCF_041222555.1. Lineage (NCBI taxonomy): Eukaryota > Viridiplantae > Streptophyta > Magnoliopsida > Proteales > Proteaceae > Hakea > Hakea prostrata. The sequence continues at coordinate 29,115,502 of NC_142607.1, read as the reverse complement.
TAATGATGGCATTTGATCCATAATACTTGAAATTCTTCTTGATGGTGCATGATTTGTATCTTTGAGACACTTTTTGTTCTCTTTATTCATCAAGTTCTTTTATGTTACATCCCTCATTACCATCTTCTTCTTCATTTGCTTCTTTATTGTTCTCTTGTTCTTTTTTTTGCGGCTGCCTTGGATATATCATTATAGCTTTCTCCTTTTCCTCTTCCTCATCTAGGTAGTCATCAACAATTTCATGAACTTGACAATGTAATCCTCTTTTCATCTCCTTCTTTAATTTGACCAAATTCCGTTGACTTAGATACTAAATGTTACATGCACAAATATCTTTAAAATTAAAATAATAAGAAAAAGAAAAAAGAATGAGAGGAATTAAGGAAAGAAATGAAATAGGATAGAAAATAGACAATTTGTAATCTTATCCAAAAAACCACTAACTCTTTACTCAATAAGCATAATTAATAATATTCTTTTGGGATAATTACTATTGCCCCCTTATACTTTGGTTTTATTACTAATCAAACCCCCTTCTTTGTGAAATTACTATTGCCCCCCTCACTTCTAAAGGTGTTAAGTGGCTGTTAACATCAAATATGAAATGTCTATTTTGCCCTTAAAATTAAGGAGTAAAAAATATGGCATTACCCTCATTTATAAAAACTATATTGCATGTTAATTATATCCTTAAAATCTTATATTTTATAATTAGTTTTGGATTTGGTGGGACCACATACTTATGATTGTTGAAACTTTCACATTCCACTTAAATTTTTCATAATCACCATAATGGAAGTTTTACAAACAAATTAGCATATAAGATCTAATTGATAAGAAATTTGGTAACATACATAATGGTCAGCATATATTAGGTGATTTTCAATTTTCATCGTTGAATTAAATTTGATATTTCTTAATATTTTAGTTTCTATTTAATTACATCTTTCCTTTATTTGGTGATTTATTTTTAGAGAAAAAAAAATCACATCTTTCCTTTATTTGGTGGTTTCTTTTTAAAAAAGAAAAGTGAAATTAAAGTTAATTTTTTCCTATTAAGGGTAGTATTATAACTTGAAAAAAGAGCAAATAAGTAAAAAGATAATTGCAGGGTTATTTTTGAGATTTTGAAAAAATATATAGATGCCACGTCATCAATAAACTAACAGAGCTTAACGGTAAGGGAGCATTAGTAATTGTTGACAAAGTTAAAGGTTGGAATAGTAATTTTAAGTACAGGGGATAAAGTAGTAATAAAATCAAAGTACAAGGGGGCAACATTAATTATCCCTATTATTTTTCATATTTTATTTGGAATTCAAGGATATTTATCATATAATGTAATGGCTACAACCATTTTCCATAATTTTCTATTATTTATTACACCAAAACTACTCATCATAAATTTCTCAATGAGTAACTATAGAAATTAAGCACAATAATTAAATAGATATAATGGAATCAATATGATAACCAATTACCATAACTATCTAAATAAAAATAAGTAATCGCAATTACCATAATTATCTATCTAAATAAAAATAACTAACCAACCTCCAAATAAGTACGTAACAGATTCCTTAGATGAAGATCGTTAAAGTTTCTTTCCTTCTTTCTTCTTTTTTTTTTTATTTTTTCTTTTTATATATTTTTTTTAAATGGTATGATATATGGACTGTAGATGAATATATGATTTCCTATATTAAAAAATTATCTTGATAAAAAAAATTTTAGTACATTAGTATTGTTGTTGCAGAATCCAGTCCAACTTGGTCGAACCTAAGAACCTACAAAAAACATGATCGACCGGTGTGATCAAGTATCGTCTCCGACGAGCAAGTCAGTTCTCTCCCTCTTTATAGGACAGGCTAACCCTCTATAAATCTTGAAGTTATTAGAATAACTCAAGAATGCGTATCTGATATTGATCAAGATCTCAATATTTATAATTGCCCGTAAACGATTACCTCTCGTTCCTTGTATTAGAATCGTAATAGGGTTCCTTTACCTTCTCTCCAAAGTTAATTGAACTCTATTTGAACTGTATTGATAGGATCCGAGATAGGACTCTCCATGGAGTCGCATTCTTATCTTTGATTAATGGTTGATTGTGACTAAAATACTTGTCATGTGATCTACTTGGTGTGATCTTTGTAGGTCCAAGGTATGGTGAGTTCATAATAGCTTTGATCGAATTGTTTGGTCCAAGTGGTTCGACCACAACAAATATAATGATTTAATGGTGTGATATATTTAATTTTGTAACAGCAATGACATATAATACATGTATGAATTCTAATTCATCTAGAGAAGATGATGAATTCATATTTATGGAGATGGTACCTCTAATTTACTTATTGCTTCCTATAAGCAAATCACGTAGAAATAGTTGACATCTAGGACCATTCTTGGTACATAAAATTATGAATAGCCATGCAACCAGATGTTAAGAAGAATTTAGAGTTAAAAGATATGTGTTTCATAATCTTTGTACTTCAATGATGAAATAAGGATGATAAAGGACTAAATATCTTAGAATTGATGAGTAAATTGCTTTGTTCATAATAACATTCACTATTAAGAGATTGAGTAATAGAAATGTTCAAGAAATATTTCAACACTCAAGAGGAGACTATTACTTGATTTTTTAGGGTAGTTTTTACAACCATGCTTCCTTTAGCTAAGAAAAATATCCAACCACCATCTTCTGATACAATTCCAACTAAAATTGTTACTAACCCAAAATGGCAACCCTATTTTACGATGATTTTAAAGCACTTGCAATTCATATATTTTAGTAATAAGTCATAAAGTTTATTTTTTATTAAAAAACATTTATAAATCCATTGATTACACTTGATATTACTTTTAAGATTGTGTTGGTGCAATTGATAGAATTGACATTAGTGCAACTAAGGAACGAACTTTCATTCGTTTTGCCCGGTTCGCCGGGGCGAAATGGCGAAATATCGCCGAGATCTTGGCAATATTTAGCCACCCAATTCGGCTGATTTCGCCCCCTAATTTCGGTGGGTTTTTTTGGTCAAAATGAGCTGAAATTTTGTGGGTAGCCTAATTTGATGCCAATAAACACAATGGAATGGCAGGTTTTGCCTAAAAACTCACCCAAATTGGTGTTCTTGATCGGCATATACTCGACTGTATATACCGGTGAAACTATAATTTTACAACATTATTTTAAACAAGTAATCTAACATAAATATGCACAATGATAATAGAATGATCAACATCATTAAAAAAAACTATTATACTAGTAACAAATACAACTACTCAATACCAAGTACTATGCCTTGGTGGATCCACGTCCTCAAGCTCCAACTCTGTCTCCGTTGATAGTTGGGTACAAGGCCCAAAGGCTATAACATTAAACTTACACTCCATTATTTTCTTGAAGTCACTCCAAGACATGTCATTCTGATGGTTGTTGACATACAAAGAAACCAGGCCTCTGTAATTTTCATCATCCATGACTATAAAACTACTCCCCTTAGGGGGGGTAACGTGAACGGAGCTCTTCAATTGACATCGTACCATCGAAAGGATATCGGTATGTTGCCTCCAAACATCATTACCCCAACCACCATACGTGCTGCCTTCCTGCGAAGTCAAGCTCATGGAAGATCCATCATTATATCCATGGTAATGCGAACTCCTAGAAGACATATCATTGTGTCCATAAGCAGAAGGGACACCATAGCCATAAGCAGGTGTGGAGCCTACAGACTCCTCCAAGGTCATGGACCCCATCACTCCCGACAATCTGTCCATTGGATTGAAATGGCCGTATGAGCCATACGATCGAGTATCTTCACTATAACCAAAGCCATACGACCCATACCCATGCTGGCCATGCATGTGCTGCCCCCCCCCCCCCCCCATGAAACTCCCCCCTCCCTGGCCGATTGTAGCTCGTAGGACGACCACGATAAAGCTCACCACCATGATCGTCATCCTGGGTGGCATGTGTGTACTAAGTCTCTCTAGTGTATCTTTGGGGGGATCCTGTGCCTCTGATAATGGAACATGATATCGCTCCTGTACTCCTCCACCACCACCACCAAGACCGTCGTCACCATCGTCGTCGTCATCATCATCCCTCCGAGTATGACTGGGACTGGGAGCAAGGGTGTCATCTGGATCATCCTCCTGCGTGCCAGGCTGCACCATCCAATCCTCATCCACTGTGGCGGCAGCCGCCTGATGTACCTGCCCCTCTTGAGATGCCATGTACTCATCTACATTAACTCCCGCAACTTGAGCAATGATTGGGTCTGGCCTACCTCCAGGCTAGTCTAACACTGGCTCGCCCCTGTCCAACAACCAATTCGTGAGTGGATGTTGGTCATATGTAGTGAGCTCGAAGATATCATCGAGCTGGATGTCCCTGTCTGTCCCAGTGTTAGTGTTTATATGGGTATTCTCTAACTTCAGCCTCATGTTGTAGTGACAAAACACGAGGTCATTCAGGCATTGACTTCCCAACCTTTTCCTCCTCTGGGAGTGAATCATCCCAAATGTACTCCAATTCCTCTCACACCCAGAGGCAGAGCAAGTCTGGGAGAGGATCCTCACTGCCACTTTTCGGAGGTTCTTTGCATCACCCCCATATAGAACCCACCACTCAGTTGCATTATCACAAATAAATTAAATTAATACTTTAATGCTTAACAAAAATCCTACTTATATAATTATATACTTATATGTAAAATGTAATCATGCATCTAACCTGGATCATAATTTTGTCAGTTTTGAGTAGCAACAACTGAACCAAAGGTCCCCAGTGCATCCCTAAAGTATTTTATCTACAATAATTTGTATTGATGGTTAGCTAAATTCTTTCACAAATAAAAAGCAAGTACTAAGTTCTAAGTTTCTAACTTCTAACTTCCATATGGCAATTTGATTGGACCGTTGTGTTTGGCTCTAACTTCCCAATAATCTTCATAACGGCACCGACCAGGTCTGACCGCAATCCCAAATTTTCAGTGTACTGATATTTTGGATTGAGATAATAGGCTGCACAATTCACAAACTCACAGTCAAAGAATTAATATTTACTACAAGTTACAAATTATTAATTATAAGTAGCAACCCACACTAACTACTTACCCGCCGCCCTATGCATCGGATGCATTAGATGAGCGGTCCATCTAGCATCAACAATGTTCAAGTATGCAACGGAACCTCCGGGGTTAGTTCTTTGGATTGCTACTTTCATTCGCTCCAGGGCTGCATATATGTGCATCATAGTGGGCCCCCTGAGGGAGGAATCAACCATACGTAAGACCTTTATTATAGAATCTAAGGTCTCCAGCACAATTCTCACATTCCTCCAAAACTCATCAAACAAGATTGTCGTCTATGCAGTGTGCCCACTACTAGTACTGAATTATCACAAATACATTAAGTTAGTAATAAATACTACATACTAGATATTCATATTTCATAGTATAAATGTATAAGAAGTTAACAACTTGTTAAATCAAATAGTAGAGACTAGAGATAAAAAATTAAAGAAAAATAAAAAATAAAAACTTACTTTGATCCAACCCATGAGAACCACTCCTCTAATGAAAACATGGATCTCAAGCCCGCCTTCCATTCCTGAATACTATTGAGGGCGATGAAATTATTGGCAAATCTCATAGGACCAGGTCGCACTAGCTCACCACTGCATGCTTGCCTCATCATATGCAGAGCAACAGTATGATTGTAGATGAAATTTGTTACTTGCCTGGCCCTCTCCACTGTGCTCTGGATAATATTGATCTTGCCGATGTCCTTTAACATGAGGTCGATACAATGAGCTATGCAGGGTGTCCAATATAGGTTATATCCAGTTGTATTCATCAGTACCTCACTGGCTTTTTTGAAGTTGGCGCCATTGTCGGTGACAATTTGCACCACATTCTCCTTCCCAACTTCATCAATCACATCCTGCAAAAGTCTAACAATATACCTATGGTCTTTTGTATGCCCAGTAGCATCCACAGATTTTAGAAACACAGTCTTCCGATCACAATACACCATAAAGTTGATGCTAGACTTTCTTGTCGGACCGGTCCATCCTTTACACATAATGGTGCATCCATATGTCTCCCAAAATATTCTCAAACTACTGATGTACTCCTGCAGCTCCTCCTTCTCCTCAGCTAGGAAAGTGGTCAACACCTCGTTAGGGGTAAGACCATGATATCCAGGACCTGCCTTTGCAATAGTGTCAACCATATTACTATAATAAGGACCCTGTGTTGTATGTGTTGGAACCGAACTGTAGTACATCCACTTGGACACTGTCCTCTTCACTTTCTTCGCCATCCCTATCCATGCACATGTGATCTTGGGCAGCTTGGCCCCCTTATTTCTAAAAATATCAGGATCCTGCTCTAGGATAGGATCCGACCTCTGTGGATAGTCACGTGGACGTGCTCCCCGTACATCAGCCGTAAAAGGGACCCTCTGACTCTGTGATCGGTTGAACATACCGTGTATACCACCCCTGTCCCTAGATCCAGATGCTCCAGCCCCTGATCCAAATGCTCCAGCCCCTACAGGCCTAGAGGTATTTGCTCTTGTAAATCTAGCTCTGGCCCTCTCCTCCTCCTGGTACTGCATCGCCCTACTCTCAGCCATCACCCGTCTAACATCCCTTTCCTCCCGCTCTCTCAAATCAACGGGATCAACCTCCTGATCAAAATCTGAATCAACTCTGTAAGATGATGGTGCCCGCACCGCCTCATCCAATGCATCATTTACCCTTCTCCTCTCTTGTTTCTTCTTCCCCTTGTCTTTCTCCATCTCTTTGACTGCCTTCACAATATCCATATTCACCTCAGTGCAGGTGTGACACCCAGCCCAAATCTAGCCCGGAAACCCGATCTGTTTTGGGAGAATTAAGGTTTGTTTAATGTTGACTTTGAAGTTTGACCGTGATTTCATTTTTACTATCTTTGAAAATCTTAGGAAGCCATGTCAGACCTTTCCCTTAGGTTTGATCCAATGTCCCAAAATGAGGGATGATGTCTTTGTGGGCCATCTCAGTAGAAGATATGGTGTTTGACCCAAAACCCATGGATATTGATGATGGTGTTTCCTTATGGAAACCTTATTTGATTTGGAGTTGAACTGCTCGTTTGTGAAGAAGAACTTGGTTGGTGGACCTAAAGCTTAGTTGGACCTGTTTTGAAGACATCCCTCCATACTAGGTAAGTAGTATGATGTGTTGAAAGAAGCCCATCCAAAAATATTGAAGTTAGGCCCATTAAATCCCTATTTTTGAACAAGCTGTCCAGGCAGTGGCATTTTGGTAAATATCTGTTTTGAAGGTTTTCAAAAGCTTTATTTCTTTTAATTTCGTGGTAAACTATTCCCATTATGTTTCTAAACCTCTAGATAGTGTGGGGTCGACCTTTGAACTTCCTCTTTGGCAATCAATCAACCACCGGGGGCAGTTTGGTCAGTTTGGTGAAACCCTAGTAATTCTTGGACTCTTTGTGATATGTAAAAGGGGGAACTCCATGTTTTTTAATCTCAATCTGTTTCTAAGCCTTGGAGAACGTGGGAAGATCCCTAGATCCTCTCCTTCAAAGTCAAGGAAGATCCTCAAGCATCTCTTCAAATTTCTTCATCGGTTCCTCTTCTAAAAGGTTAGTATTCAATTCGTTTCTTCTTTAATTCATTCTTTCTTCTCTACTTCTGATTTTTTGATGATGAGAAGGGTATTACACTGCTGTAATGACCTCTTCTTTAATTCTTTTAGCCCTAGAGTGAATTCCACAATTCACTCTATGATCTTGAAGCCATATGGCGATGATCCTTGAATTTGACTCCACCAAAACTCTTAATGATACTTTCCCTAATTTTCTACCTATCTTTATGATTGTGGGAAGGTCTCATATTATTACCATGACCTTCCCTTTTGTCCTCATGATTGAGGAGTTGTTCCCTAATATTCCTTGGACCATTGGAAACCAAAAAGGGAGAGATTTTGAGGGGAAATTCTTGGGTAACTTTCATGAGAGGGTAACCAATTGGCAACCCTTCTATTTTCTATTAATTCATTGGACCCTCCCCAAAACCTTTCTTGATTGTAAATTCTTTGCCCTAAGGGTGAATCTTTATTCTCCCTAGTCTTTCCGTGGGATACACGGATTCTTGTTAGTAATCCCTAATTGTATTATTTGAATTTCTTTCCCTTCACTTTAATTGAGAACCTTATTTTCTCTCATTAGTAGACCCTTCCTAATTCCATTCTTTATTTTGAAATACTAATGAGATATTCCTTTATCTATCTTGGGTTGTTTTTGTGAGAATTAATTATGGGTAACTCTCATGAGAGGTAACCAACTCTTATGAGAGGTAACTATATCTAAAACCCTAATGTTTTTTTATCTGTTGGAAACTTCCCAACACTTTTTCAGATTGTGCATTCTTTGTTTCTCTTTCCCTTGGGTGAATCTTGATTCTTTGTTTCTCTTTCCCTTGAGTGATATTTGTGTTAGCCTAAACTTGATCACTATATTTTCTTCATGATCCATGTTTAACCTAATTAGGATTTCTAATTATTCTTTCTTCGTTCTTGTTCTTGTTTGAGATCAGGAAAAAGATAATGCATCCTTGCAACTATCTATTCTATGATCTCATTCTATTCTTTGAGATCTATGATCATCATCATGATCTTAACCCTAGCTAATAGATTCTTGAAACCTTAACCCTAACCCTTGAATGATCTTTCTGGAAACCTTTTGTAACCTTCCATGTGAGGGAAACCTCATGGGTAATGTTTCTATTAACCTAAACTAGATTTCCTATGATTTCTTGTTATTTTCTTGATAACAATCATTCCCTCTCTTTCCATGTTCATAACCTTTTCATGAGCCATATGTTATGATGAAACCCTAACCCCTTTATTATTGACCTATTGAGATTGATTTTTTGGACTATGATCTCCCCCATGTCTTCATTTGGGTTAGGTTGTACTTGGTCTTCAACCCCATGAGCAAAGCACCCTTGTATAGCAATATACATGGGGGCGGTTGCTAGTGGCGGTCAATTGAACCAAGCGACCGACTGGAGCGACCGCTCGGTCTGTTTTCGAGGTTTTTCCCTATGTTGCCCCCTGTTCATTATAAATAGCATCCCTCACCCTATTAACGCATTATTATGTTCGGGATTGCTATTTTGGGCGATTAGGCGGCTGTGGAAACGTGCGGAATTCAGGTCTAATGTGCTGTTAATGTTATGGAACATTTTCTCTTCTATTCTTGGTGATTCTAATTAAGGTAATGAATCTCCATCTGCAATTCTCTTCTTTTTAACCTCTGATTGATATGAACCCATCTCCTTTTTGTTAGTGGTTACCCAATTGATTTGTTGTACTCCCTTTCCAATGTTCTTGATGAGATCCTGTCCAGAAACGAATCCCTGCATTTGTTAATGGATGGATCTAGTCAAGGGGAAAGTTTCTGGGTAATCCATTTATGGTATTTGTTAGGTTTCTTATCACCTAGTGTCTTTTGGAGTGTTAGATTCGAGACTTAGGCCATGATCACTCGAAATCCGGATTGAAAACGGATGATCAGAAGCCTGAGTTTCAGATCTGAAACTCTCTGTTTTTGGGGTGGTCACTAGTGGCGGTCGCTCAACTTAAGCGACCGGCTCAAGCGACCGGCCGGTTTCCAGTATCTGTGTAAGTTTGATTTTGGATTTGTTTTGACTCTTGACTCTTATATATTCTTGTAACCCTATGCCTAGGTGTTCTCTGTTTCAAGTAAAAGTCTTATAATAGTTTCTGGAATTCAAGTTAGAAGGATTTTACATAATTATAGGTAAGGACATGCATTCTTATTTATATGCAATTACATATACATGATGATTCTGTTGTTCTATTTACTATTCTTTGATCATGTAACTTGCTGTAATTGTATAAAGCATGTGAATCTTATTGTACACTTGTTGTTTGTGGTGTTCCTTGATGTACTTCATCTTTTATGATATTGCACAACTGTTCATGATATGATAAAGAGTGATGTAGTGTGATTGTGATGGAAGGGGTATTCCTTTGGGATATCTTAGCTTGGGATATCAGAAGGCTGTGGAATGGGACACATGTCTGCTGATGTCTCCAGCACTATCATGATTACTAGATGACATATTTAGGAGAGTCTAGAATTGCATGGCTAGGTACCCCACATGCTATTACCTTTTCGGCAGGGGAATTGAAGTCGGGTGACCCGTGACAATGGTGACGTGACTATGTCTCATCCAACAGCGGTAACCAGTCAGTGCGGAGACTCAGTGGTCCACTGTTGGTCATGTAATGGTAGGGTTGCATATGTTAGGGTTGGGCTCATGGACGTCCAAGGAACGGACCGGGTGTCGTGAGGAGTCATGAGAGCATCCGCCCCAATAATATGTAGATGACCATAGGGTTAAGGAGTGGAGTCCAACAGAGGTAGCCAGTTCGTGAGGATTCACACTCCTAGGTTGCGAAGGATACTGAACCGAGTTGGTTGGTGCCATAGGGGAAGTATCTGGACTTCATATAGTATGTTACCATTATGACTTGCATTGGATTAGAAACCCCGACATGCGCCAGTACTCATTGCCAATGGTCGTGGTGAGAGAGTGTTGACTTAACCCCTAGCCATGGTTTGAGAGCCAGTGTGGACTTACCCCTTTGCCCGGGATCCCTACAGAGGTAACCAATCCTTGCCGGATCAGAGTGATGAGACTTACCCAGAGGAGGGCTAGTGTATATCTTAAAACATGTCAGTTGTTAGAGACTTGCATAGTTAGATCTTAGTAGCATTCATATTTCTGCATACCATCCATATCATTTCATCTGTGCATTCGTGGATTGTATTGACATATATATGAGAATTGCTTGTTCCTTACTGAGTTCGTTGGAACTCATTCCTTTCATTGTATGTATTATATAAACTGTACAGATGGTTGCACAATGTCGGAAGTTGGAGATGATTCATATGAAAGAGCCTTCTCGTATGAAGCTGATGCGGCACAGCAGGTGATACATGAACTTGCAGAGCATGAAGCCTCCTGAAGATGAAGATTATTTAGCTATTCTTTTTGCTTCCGCTGATCTCGATATTACATTTGATTCTTGATTCTTTCCTTTGATTCTTTCTTGGATATTTATTGGAGTATTTGGACTCCTGTAACCTTTTTATTAATTATTGCACTATTCTTGCTCTTGATTACATGTATTTGTATTTATTATTATTGATAGACTAAAACCATGGATCCTGTGACGGATCGCACCCGCAGGTCGTCGGGCGGGTAACCGGGCCCGGAGGGCGGGGTGTGACAGCAGGTGACCACATCCTTTGAACTACCAGTGATATGAGCCTTAAACCTACTTATGCCACTTGAATTCAACTCCTTACCACAGAAGTTGCATCTTGTTTTACTTTTGTTGCCATCAATTGCAACACAATATTGTCATGCAGGATCAGCCATCCCCCTCCCTGTAGGCCCCGCTCCCTGTGTCTGTCCCTGTCCCTGGCCCTGTGAACCTGCTCCTCTCCCACCGCTAGACATGATAACTGTTGGTCTGTTGCAACAAAAATGATTTCATAAACAATTAAACAATACCAATATAATATTTTAAACAATATTTAAATTTTTTTCAACAAAAGAAAAGGCTACCATATCAAAACCAACAATGAAACCATACGAGAAGCACTTGAAAATAATTATATAGGTATTCTCTAATTTTCAAAATCATTTTCCTTATTTATTCATAATTTTTTCTCTTTTTTCATAATTATTTATATTTTATATTCATATTTTAATAAATTTCAAAAAATCAAATAATTATTTATTGGGTCAAAAAATATTCCGACTCCATGAGTCTGTAGATCGACCCATGGAGATCCACATATATTTTTTCAATCACGATACAACACATATATCATGCAAAAAGCAAGCATTTAAAATGTATAAAAATACAATTTTAGACGCCCGAAAATAAATAAATAAATTACTTAGCAAAAAAAAAATCCGACTCCGTGAGTTTATAAATCAGCCTACTGTATTCAACATATATTAATTTCATATCCATCCAACAATATTATGGCATGCATTTAAAATTTAAAAAATAAAAAAAAAAAAAAAAAAAAGTTTAGTGAAAAACAGTTTACCTCTCAGATGAAAAACACTCAGATCTGTGTGAAATCTCGCTTGATCGTCGCGAATAATGCTATACCCGTCAACAATGAAGTGAGTATTGCGGTTTTATGTCGAAGATCGGATGAAAATATGGCCAAAACACCTAGAACTAGGAGAGAGAAGCTCTGGATGGTATGGGTTAGGAGAGAGAAAATCAGATAATTCAAATGATAATTCCCCAAAAAATCCAGCGAACCCCCCCTTTTATCGCGGAATATCGCCGAGATATTGGCGATAAATCGGTATATTATCGCCGAATTGGCGATATCTCGCCAGTTCGGCAATATCTCAACGATATTAAGCATATCTCGTTTCACCCCCTGGTATAGTTTCGCTAGGGGGAGAAACCAACGAATTTCGGCGATATTTCGCCGAAATTCGCCAAAAAATAGTTCCTTGAGTGCAACAATATCTAAAAGAATAAGTAAGATATAATAATAGTAAAAGTACTACAATACAGAATGTGATGAGCATGGAACTTTTTTTCGCCGAATTTCAGTGATATTTCGCCCCCTGGCGAACCGAAACGATATTGGCGGGATATTGCCGATTTCTCGGTGATATCTCCCCTTTTTCTCGAGGAACTGGCGATTTCCGGCGATAATACCACTGTTGCAAGGCTACTTGCAGGTTGCAACACCACCGTCCATGGAACATCAACGACTTTCAGGCAAAGATGGAGGAAGAAGATGAACAATATATGCATTTTGAACCATGTGAACCACACCCGTGGTTCATGCAAGACTATAAAATTATAAAAGTAAATAAATAAAATGCTGACATCTCTTACTTGACGAGTGAGAGACCTGATTTGACTATTAGGTATTACTTTTTATATTTTAAAACATGACAGTTGACACTTGACACAATGACCCCAACGTTTGCATATTTATATTATATATTATATATATAATTCATTATATATTCATATTATATATTATTCTTAAATTTTAAAACGCAACTTGGGGTGAAATATTCGCCCAGTTCGCTAGGTAGCGAACCTAGCAAACCGGGCAAAATATCTTTCCTGGTGATGAGTGCATGCACATTTGTCCTTAGATTCACCTTTATATGTGTAGGATGGGAAGATAGTGCTAATGATTCTTGCATATTTGAACAAACAATAAAAAATGTGAGTTTATACTTTTCACTTCACATCCACCATCTAGTATTACTAAAAGGAATATCATTTATTTATTATTTTTTTTTTTACATGTTTCTTATAATTCTTAACCTAACAGTGCATGAATTCAATTGCTATCATGTTACTTGTAAGAAAGTAGTATGTAATGAACTTGAGATATGCAAATCAACTTGGAATTTTAGTATAACTTCAAGGTGAAATAATATCATTTTTTGGATTACACAAATTATAGAAGAAGACCTAAATTTGCTTGTGAATGATATAATTATGGACATTCTTTAGTCAAAAATACCATAAAGCAGAGTTTTATAGTGCTTAGAAGATAGGTTTAAAATATCAAGAATTATGCCTAATTATCCCATTAACATCCAAAGTCACATTGTGATTACTTGTTATATAATTTTCACAAGCAAATTGCAGATGAAGAGTTTGTAAATTTCTGGGATGATGTGGAAATTGAAGATAATTTAAATCCGTATCATCAAAAGTACAATGTGAAAAATCAAAATAAGTCAAAGAGCTAGTTTGCATACAATGAGCATCGTTAGGTTAACATTGCCAACGAAATGGCTAGAATGCATGGTATGCCTGAAATTTTTTTATTGATTTGTTCTGCTACTTACCTTTAAACTTGGAAGTGTTGTAAACTCTTTTGGTTTTAGTTCTTAACTATAAGAATTTAACTAGGTTTTGATGTAAACAGTTATGTAGAAGAATGACTTAATGGTTTGGATCACCAATGCAATATTTGTCATTTGATGATTCACTATGACTCTATTGTTGCATTATATTAGTTTAGATTATGATGCGTCCAAAATCTGCTCAGCCTTTAGATCTCCTGTGGATGACTTGCAAAAATGAACGTCAGATGTGGCCCGACCGCTGGGATCGGGAGTCCACCTCCGAAGGCTAAGTCAGTTGATGAACTTAATCACAAACAGCTCTGCTTGAGTGCAGAGCTAAGGAATGAATAACGAGAATACGATTCAGATTGTATGTGTCATTCTACCTTGTGGGTAGGTGATGTCTTATATATAGTGTACCTTCGAATCTCCTTCGTTGGATATATTTGAGCCTTCTTCGGATAGCCGTCGGATCTTAACAGATAGATCCGTTGAGTGATAGATCCCTACTAGGTTGAACTAGTAGAGGACTCTTTTGATAATACGATCGTTATATGGTAGTTATCCATATAATAACGATAAGCGTTAGCTGCAAATGCTGCGACCCGTCTCTTTGGCGATTAGTCTATTCCGATCGTAGCGGATTAGGGCGTGCTTGTGACTGAGTTAGTTTTCTTCCTCAGCAAGCTATCTTCTGGACCCGGCTCGCTCGAAAGCGAGTCGATTCCTTTCATCCCAACCGGGGTCGAACCAAGGTTTAACCAAGTTTGGTTAGATTTTTTCCATATCAGGTTATCATTAGAGAAACTAAATTTAAGAGCTTTTCTTAATAAATAACCATGATTACAAGAACTACTATGGTTAAATTGTTGTAATAAGTAGACATGGTAGGGCTATTCCATGGTTTAATTTGATGCAAGGTTATCATCAGTTGGGGAGGAAATTAGCAGATTGTCGCAGGGCTAGTTAACAGTTCATCATAGTTGGAAACCTAGTTTATGGATTTTTATACTGAAGAAAAATATTGTGTGTGTTTATCCTAATTCTTTTTCGACTCATCCAAGAATTGTACCCATACACTCGTTTCATATATTATTTTTTCTTTTAACTTTTTCAACCATACCTACCTATAAAAAAAATTATATATATGCAAAATGAGTGATCGAGATTTGGACCTCGACTTCTCATTCAATCATGGCCATATGCAGCTCAATTCTGCGCATTAAATGTGCAACACTGAAGTTGAACCATATTCAAAAGTCTATGCTTTGGGATCTGAGCGGCTCTTTGGTGGTGGTGGATCAATTTAGGAAGAATTGCTTCGATCATTTGGCGGCTACTAAGATGGTCGCTTTGTGGTTGGGTTTAAATCGTGAGTCAGATAATTAATATTGCTTCAATACTAGAGCTTAATTACTAAAGGGTTTTCTTTCTTTATAAAATTACTATTGTCTCCTTCACTTATAAGTTATGGTCGAATATTTAATCTTCATTTGTTATTTTATAATTAAGAAGCTAAAAGACAACACCATTGGGATACTAATTTCATCCTTGTATTGTTGGCAATTTAAATTCCGAGAAATCAGATCTGATGAGATGAAATTGGCTCTAAAAAAAATGAAACCAAAAAGAAAAAAAGAAAGACCTTTTGTGCCCTAGGTAGATAAGAGAGGAAGAAATTTTTTTTCCCTCATTTTATTTATTTATTTTACAAGAGAAGAAGATCATTTAGCAATTAGCACTTTAGGTTTAAGGGTTTTTTTTTTCATAATTATTAAGAACAATAATGTAATATATATATATATATATATATATATATATATAAAGTGTAAATAAAAAATTAAGAGTTTGAAGGTTATTTTGCGATTTTTAAATAAATCAATGATGTCATGTTATCACTTAATTAACAGAGCTTAACAATAAAGGGTATCAATAATTACAAGTACTTGAAGTAAAGTCTAAATTTTGGATTAATAACTTAAAAAAAAAAAGAGAGGATAAAATAGTAATTAACCTATAATAGGGGAGCAAAGTAATTACCCCAAAAAGAAAACAACTTCTCTTGTTTCTATCCCGGTCCAATTTGAAGATTTTTGGCTTCCTCAAACCAAGGTTTCATAATTATAAAAAGAAATACATTTGATGAGTAAAAATAACAACGACAGTCTAACCAGGTTGAACCAGAATCTACGGGTCAATTGGATCGAAAGCGATCGGTTAACATCGAACGGAAACGCATTGAACGAGTAACCCCAGGATTTCTTGGGTGTAAAGGGATTCATCCGTTAAGGAAAGAAGCGTAGTACCGTTGAATTTGAGATGGGTGATCAAGCCTAAGAAGGAAACAGCAACCAACTCGGATGAGAGAATTAAGCCGTACGATCGTGTGGCTATGGAGAAGACCCAACAACCAAACTAATGGTCGAGAAGAGAAAGTGAGATCAATATAAACTAACGGCTAGGACTAGTGAAAGGTAACTGAATCATTTCCCACCATTTCTTCTTTTAATTTAGCTTTGAAACTCGACGAAGCTCTTTGGTGGTGCTCTTATTGATTTAATCGTCGGAGGCAGCTTTCCGATTGAAGAGTCAGCCCACACCTAACTCTTGTTTTGCAAACTCCCGACAATTGGACGATTCTCACACACATCCAGATTAAAAAAAGAAAAAGAAAAAATAAATTCACACAACACCAAGCTTTGACGAGAATACATGCTCTAAATATGTTCATACCAAGTTACTCTCCCATTTATATTTCACTCATCATTGTTTATTTTCTTTCAACTCTAAAAATATCCCTATCAAAATATGAAGGGGAAAATAAATAAACAATGATTTAATAGTTTTTAGTGACAAATTGGACTAATGTGTCCAATGAAAATTCAATTTTGGGGTGTTTGTATTTTTCAAACATAAAGTAGGGGTGTTAGTACTTTAACGCCTCCATTTTGGGGTGCCAATGCAATTTGCTCTAAATTTAAATTTTTATAGGTTATATGTCAAGTTTATAACTTTATATTTAATGTATTACAAGTTGATTTTTTTTGAAGTGAAATTCTTGAGGAAAATTTCATATGAAATTTTACACCGAAACAATTGAGACTTAAGGGGGGAAAATAGACTTGTTTATTTCATAAAAATGATGAGAAATGAAGAGCTATTAGAAGTTCATTTATTTATTACATACTTTAAGGCTTAATGAATCACTAGCTGCGGCATGGCTAGCACATTCTACTTCATCATATTGTTGAGTTTATTGCTCTTCGTGTCCCCCCTCACAATGTCGTTGGCATTGTTGTTGCTTATGTGGATCTCTTTCTTGGTGTACACAACGTCTCACACATTGTTGATATTCTTTGCGAGGATCTCGTTGACGTTGGTTATCTACATTATGTTGTATGTTCTCTTCAAATCTCTCATCACAATGTCTTTGGCATTGTTGTTGTTGCATTGGATCTCTCACTTGTTGCTGACACCGCCTCTTGCATTGTTGATATTGTCTACGAGGATCACGTTGGTTGTCTTCATTGTCATTCCAACTTCTCCCCTCAAACCTTTCCTCACAGTGTCGCTGGCATTGTTGTTGCTGGTGCGGATCTCTTTCTTGTTGTTGGCAATGTCTCTCACATTGTCGATATTCTCTATGAGGATCTCGGCTACGTCGAGTATCTTTATTAT
The DNA here is from genome assembly GCF_041222555.1 of Hakea prostrata. NCBI lineage: Eukaryota > Viridiplantae > Streptophyta > Magnoliopsida > Proteales > Proteaceae > Hakea > Hakea prostrata. Next base: position 29,097,847 of record NC_142607.1, on the reverse strand, counting down.
GATGCCTTCTCTCTTCAAATATCTCCTCACAACGTCTTTGACATTGTTGTTGTTGCATTGGACTTCTTTCCTGCTGATGACACTGCCTCTTGCATTGTTGATATTGTTTATGAGGATTATGCTTGTTGTTTTCATTTTCATCCAAACTTCTCCCTTCAGACCTCTCCTCACAGCTTTGTTGGCATTGTTGTTGCTTACGTGGATCTCTTTTTTGTTGTTGGCAACGTCTTTCACACTGTTGGTATTGTCTGCGAGGATCTCGTTGGCATCGATTATCTTCATTAAGTTGTTTGCTCTCTTCAAATCTCTCCTCACAACGTCTTTGGCACTGTTGTTGCTGCATTGGGTCTCTCTCTTGTTGTTGGCACTGGCTCCTGCATTGTTGATACTGTCTACGAGGATCATGTTGGTTGTCTTCATCTTCTTCCCAACTTCTCCTATCATATTTCTCCTCACAATCACTCTTGCATTGTTGTTGGTGTCGTGGGTCTCTCTCCTCCTGCTGACAACGCCTTTCACATTGTTGGTGTTGTCTTCGAGGATTGCGTTGGTTATCTCCATTCTTCTCCCAACCACCCTCCTTAGATCTCTCCTTGCAGTGTCTAATACATTGTCGTAGTTGGTGTGAGTCAACCTCCTGTTGCTGGCAACGCCTTTGGCATTTTTGGTATTCTCTTTGTGGATTGTGTTCATTGTTTTCATCTTTATGCCAACCCGCTTGCTCAAATCTTTCCTCACAGCGACTTCGACATTGTTGTTGCTGTCGTGGATCTTGCTCCTGTTGTTGGCAATGCGTCTTACATTGTCTTTGTGCACCACTTTGGTTGTCAAGTTCCTCATTGCCCCCACTCTCTTCACAATGTTGTTGGCATTGTTGTAGCTGACTTGGGTCTCGCTCTTGCTGCTGGCAACGACGTTGGCATTCCTGATGTTCTCTCCTCGGTGCGTCAAGCCTATTTTCTTTCTTTATTTCTCCTTCAGCAGAAGAGGGTGCAGTAGAAAAAAGGAAGAGGGAAAGGAGTACGAGAAGGGAAGGTAACTTTATTGCTTTAATCACCATGTTCATAATAAAGTAGGCTTCGTTGGGTGAAGAGAAAGGGTGAAGGTGTGGCTCTATTTATAATGGCAAAAAGGTTCTTGGCGTATCAACATTTGGCAGCTTTATATTACACATAACTCAACTTGTAGTGTCAGAATTTGCGTATCTATCTCACATGACCATGATGCCTCATCTTGAAGAACTAGTCAAATGGCATTAGCTACGAAATAGGAAACCCAAGCAATTAGGGCACAAAGTGATGATTGCTAGGACAGAGGTGGAATCCGAACACATTAAGTGTTCCTTTCTTTCTATTTAGATAACAATTGACCAAGAAGATGGCGATTTTGGATCCTCTCGAGGAACGTTGAAAGGGTTTTGTATTCAATCGCCAAGTGTCCTATGTATTAATTGGAAGAAGAAAAAAACTCCTTTATTTTCTTTTTCTTATTTATTTATTTTTTATTCCCCCCCCCCCTCCTTTAATAGGAGCTCATTTATTTCGATTATATGTGATTTTTTCTTTCTTTCTTTTCCCGGTTTATTGAAATCCATTAACTAATTGGGATTATGTGTATTTTCTTATAGCTTCTTTTTTTTTTTTTACTTGTGCTTTTTTTAAATACTGGAAATGATATGCCGTCCGCAAGGGTTAAACCCACAACCTCTCCACTGAGAAGTATGGATCTTTACCACTCAACCACTGAGAAGGCGATCTTGCCCTTTAGTTTCTTGTTTTGAGTTTGATGTTTTTCACTATATTCCTAGATCAAATAATATTTAGTAGACTCTTTAATTAGAGGAGCTCGGCCTTATGCTTTAATACGGTATCGTGGTACATTCCACCCCCTTATCATTGTAAATAACTCTTTGATTTATTCTAGAAATAGCCTTGTTGCTCCGTAATCCTATTCGCCCTCCCGACCGGATTTACCTGCAAGAATGAGCTCGACCGTGGAGGTCGAGTATCACCTCCGACGTTCTAGTTAGAATTCTCTCCGATCAAGGAAGATAAGAATGCAACAAACAATAATGATTCGAATAGTAATTGTTCTAATCAGCATACCTTTCCCTCATGACTACCTGCCTTTTTATAAGGTTCTCTGGTGTTTGAGTTTGTCTCGAATTAGTACTTTACTTAGACTTTGATATTGACTCTAATTGTTGAGTCCTTCTCAAATATGTATTCCTTGATTAAGAGTCCAATAAAATAAGTAGTCGTGATATTCTGCATTCCTATTTGTTGACCGACCATAACATCGTCGATGAGTTGGTCCGATTATGGGTTTGGTAGCCTTGTAAATATAGTTATGCTTCTCATTGATTGGCTTGGATGATATTGATTCAAATGAGCAAAATGGGGGAAAAAAGAGAGGGAAAAAAAGAGAGGAAATAATTACTATTGCTTCAATAGAGCTTAATTAGTAAAGGGTTTTCTCTCTTTATGAAATTACTATTGTCTCCTTCACTTATAAGTTATGGTTTAATATTTAATGTTCATTTGTTATTTTATAGAGCAAATTGCACAGGCACCCCAAAATAGAGGCTTTAAAGCATTGACACCCCATTTTATGTTTAAAAAGCACATACACCCAATTCATTAAACATGGTAGTCCATTCTGTTATTGAAACCATTAGTCCAGTGTTTATTTTTCTTAAATTCCAAAAATACCCTTATGAACAAAAAAAATGGCCAAATCTATTCTCTCTCCACCTTCGGCTCCGGCGGCAACGCCACCATCATTACCGCCTCCGACACCTAGATTACCCTCTTCCGGTAATCTCCTTGAAATTCACGGTTCATAGGCGTGTGCCGGAGCTGATTATACCTGGCGAGACCTACACCTCATGAATTCAAGTTTCTGTCGGACATCGACGACCAGGAGGGTCTACGGTCACAAGTTCCGTCTTACCAGAATGAGCCGGCGATGAGAGGAGAAGATCCAGTGAAGGTAATTAGGAAGGCAATAGCAGAAGCTTTGGTGTTTTATTACCCATTGGCTGGTAGGATTAGGGAAGGCCATGGAAGGAAGTTGGTGGTGGAGTGTACCGGCGAGGGTCTCCTCTTCATCGAGGCTGACGCAGATGTAAGGCTGGAGCAGTCCGTTACGCACTTCAACCGCCGTTCCTTGCTTGGATGAGCTCCTTACAACGTCCAGGATCCGATGCTATTGTTGGTTGCCCTATGCAACCGATTCAGTAACTATATATGGATCTCATCTTAATTCTTATCTAGTACTTCTTCATCCATCTCGTTCTTAGAATGGAGAGAATTAGCATTATGGCGCAAGGATACTTGAATGCTAAATCAGACTAATTATAATACTTTTAAAAACCGAATAAACTACAAAGAGGAATAGAACCTTTTGCCTCTCGTCTTGGCCTCGATCATCTCAACACGTTCAACAACGGGATTTAGAAACCCTAATACTTCCCTTTTCTTCAAAAACTTTGATTTAATTCACTTCGCCTACATCCTAAACCATTGGCTTAGGTCTCATTCACGATTTAGGTTTTGTACTCGACTTGCCCAAACTCCAGTCGGTTCCCTTCAGCTCTGCAAATCCTTACAAATCCCCATTCCTCTGAAGACGACAAAGTACCTACAGATCTTCAGTCCACTCCTTGAGAACTCGAATTCAGAACCCCGAGATAGAGAAGGCACAGCTTCAGGTGATCTGGTAAGTTGTTGTATATCAATTCCTAAGAGGACGAAGGAGGCGGCGGCGGCGGCGTTGCTGGCCGGAGGTGAAGGTGTGAAGCAGAGGAGATCCAAGTGAGGTGAGAGAATAGATAGGGTAAGGGCATTTTTGGAATTAAAGAAAAATGAACAGTGGATTAATGGTTTTCCTAACAGAATGGACTAGTGTGTTTACTGAATGGGGTGTTTGTGTTTTTAAAACATAAAGTGGGGTGTCAGTGTTTTAAAGCCTTCATTTTGGGGTGTCAGTGCAATTTGCTCTATTTTATAATTAAGAAACTAAAAGACAATACCATAGGAGATACTAATTTCACCCTTGTATTGTTGACATTTTAAAATCCAAGAAATCAGATCTTGATGAGATGAAATCGGCTCTGAAAGAAAAAATGAAACAAACAAAATGAAAAAAGAAAGACCTTTGTTTTCCCTAGGTAGGTAAGAGAGGAAGAAAAAATTTTCCCCCCTCATTTTATTTATTTATTTTACAAGAGAAGAAGATCATCTAGCTATTAGCACTTTAGGTTTATGGTTTTTTTTTCATAATTATTAAGGACAATAATGTAATTTATATATATAAAGTGTAAATAAAAAATTAAAAGATTGAAGGTTATTTTGGGGTTTTTGAATAAATCAATGATGTCATGTCATCACTTAACTAACTGAGCTTAACAATAAAGAGTATCAATAATTACAAGTAATTGAAATAAAGTTTAAATGTTGGATTAGTAACTTTAAGAAATAGAGAGGATAAAATAGTAATTAACGTATAATACGGGGAGCAACAATAATTACCACAAAAAGAAAAACAACTTCTCTTGTTTCCTATCCCGGTCCAATTTGAAGATTTTTGGCTCCTTAAACCAAGGTTTCATAACATGATTTAAGTAATAATTTTGGTGTTAATCCTAAATTTTTATAATAAGAACACATTTTTTTCATAATATGTTTATCAAGCACCAACTTGTTCTAATAGTGTTCTAGAAATATTTCTATGATGAGTTTATCAAATGTCCTTCTCTAAGCAAAAATGTCTCCCAACACTGATTTTGCATAACTGATCCCCGGAGTAGAAATATTACCAAATGCATAAATGATTAATTTTATCAAGAGTATGTTTGGTTGCAAAGAAAATGTATAGTTTTTTATGTAAAAAGTGAAATTTATTTTCCTAAGAAAATCAATTTGAGTGTTTGATTGCTAAGGTATTATTTTTCCCATGTAGAATAATTTTGAAAACATAATTTGAATCACTTATTAGAAACACATGTAAATTAAAAACTCAGGGAATCACAGACAAATCTCCATGGGAGTGTTTGTAACCAAACAAAAACCATTCCATCTCTGCAAACATCAAAGGATGAGACCATCCATGCATTTTTGCAAGATGAGCATATGGACATGAACAAGCATGTTTGCAGTGCAGTCATCGATACGTACACAGAGTGGGTCCATTGACTAAGCATGTGATGTTCTCAATGCGATATAATACGTTAGGAATCTTATGTCATGGAATACTATAATCACGACAGTTACGATACAATAGGTTACGATATACATTTAAAAAAATTATATTAATTTTACAACCAACCAACTAACCAACTTGTTAAAATTAATTTCACTTTACTTCACTTGCAACAAAATTACATAAAAGGAAATAGAATTCCTTTCACTTTACTTCATTTTCCCTGACTTCCCTTTCCCATTTCGTTTCCAACCAAACATACCCTGGGGTCATCATTGCTTTATTCATTTTTTTCTCTACACATTTTAAATGATAGTGTCAGGGGGAAAATATGTAATACTCAAAAATGAAAGGAAATAAGATTAGAGATAATTTGACACCAAAGAATGTGGCATAAGAATATACCATTATACAATGAGAAACTTCTGCCAACAATTGTCTGTACATTCAGTGTTCCTCGTACAGAAATACAACTAAACCTTGTCTAAGGTAATACTCGAGGCCATACTTGAAGAGAAAATAAATAAAATAAACTGATCTTGTTATGTTCAAGAGCACAGAAACTCAAATTTCTTTACAGATTCTGTAATACTAATAAGGGTTTTCTGTACAACATTTTTAGTCAGTGTGAAAGAAGGGAATCAAACATGTCATTGGTACGATTTTAGCTTAAAAAAGAATAGATGGCTAAAATCATAAAATATACCATTTTATATTTTCTGATCATCCCTAGTTGACAGTGGCATTAGGTAATAATGACACTGAAAGACGCAAGAATTCTTTCCTGTATGTTGACATTAGAGCCAGTTCACCATCAAAATAGTTACCCTGTTCTTTTCAGCATCTCCAAAATGGATTGTGGGTTTCGAAGCTCCTGGCTTTCTTGTGAATCTTCATTTCCTTGAGAAAAATCAAGTCCAGTATAGGTTCGTACCCCAGGACCATGGCCATTACAGTCTCTCTCCCTCCCTTGCTGTGCTCTTCTGACCTCTTTCTGATGTTCTGTTAGCTCTAACTTTTTTTTTTTCAAACTACGTGTTGGGAATTCAGAAGGATCAGAACCATTCCATCTGACCTCCGTAAACCCAACTCTTTTTGAGCTTGTCTTCTGAGTTGTGGCTACAACATATCTCTCTTGGACACCAACAGCTTCTCCTACTCTAGGACAATTATTGACAACGATTGATGGACTTTTCTTGTGTAGGTTAATCTTCCCCCTCCTAGATAGCTTATCTAGCACTGGACATAAACTTGGGGTGTAATCTAACTTGCATTTGTTGCCATATGTTGAATTCCAAAAGACAATTGTGGGTTCAGAAATGGAGGGCTCAGGATGATCAAGGGTTGTCCTCAGGAGAGATGCATGTATTTCAAGGAAGTGCGAGTCAAAAGCAATAGGTGGTTGAGCTCTCTGCAAACAGATCAGAGTTTCAGACCACAACTGTGAAATGTAACCAATGATGGATATTTCATTCACTTTCCCTGATGAGAGCCACTGAACCAGAGTTTCTGACATTCCCTGCAAGAAGTAAAAGGAGTTACAAATGCATGATTTTGTTTTTTCCCCAGAAATTGCTAGTGTGATTGATGTGACTTATAAATGGATTTCAACCATTTGATGTGGTGTTGGGACACATCATACATCTATAAGGAAATGGACTAGATAAATTTCCAGTGATACAGACATGAGTGGGGAAGGGTGAAGTTCCCAATAAGCATATTTTGTATATTTTAGAACCACTTCTGGGCCCAACTAAGAGATTTATATTCCTATCCTTTAATTTAATGACCCTTTTCAAATAAAACCCATCTAAATTCATATGCAGTAAAGATGAGAAGAATTTCAGGCTAGGAACCCAATCCAAGGCAGGAGCTATGAAATAATCCTTCTGGTGAGGAACAGGCAGAGATTCCTCAAAGATTATACTTCTATATCTAACATAAACTGAACACCCATTTGTTCAAAGTCAACTTCTTCCCTGAATGCAAATGCATACCTCAATCACTAGCATGATATCTTGCTTCAGGTGAAGGTGGCAAACAAAGCTAGCTAATTCAGAGAATACCCTGCAACGATGACAGCCAAGCAAGACCAACTGCTTTAAGATAATGAATGAAAATAATTAGCATGCACTAATGGTATAAAAGCTGAATTTGCAGACTTGCCTTCTTGAGTCAGGCAGATAAGCTAGAGAATTCGCTTCTGCAACAGACTGTGAAAGTCTTAGGAAGCTGCAAAATACCACGTGAGTGAGGAAAGCTAAGGTCAGCTCTCTTTCCGAAACAGGCAACAAAAAAGGACGGAATATGAGAGAGAACAGGATTGAGTTCAGTTTCAAAGCCCAGTTAAAATGTTCAGGTTCAGTATTGATAGTGATGGAATTTTACAGCACCAGCAAATCATTTTTTTTGGCTTCTAAATTATTACATGACTGAGTTTTTCACTTGCCAGTTTTCAGAAAAAAAATTGGGTGAATATTTGTTTTTATTTCTGACTATATGATTAGGATTCTCTGCAAAAGCAGGGGTAAGGCTGTGTATGCTATTGCTATGACCCTCCCCAGAACCTGGAGTGGCAGGAGCCTCATGCCCTTGAAGACAACTGAATCCCACTTTGTGACGTAGAACGTGGGGTGTACCCACCGGTTCAGTTTCCATCAAACCAACTGGCCCAAGTCAAATCAGACCAGCTAGTCTTCTAAAAAGGACCAAAAAGAGACCAAAATGCTGTCCACGTGAATAGTGTCAAAGCCTTTTCTTTTTTTGCCTTGATCGGATATTATTTAAAGATTTTGTGAGGCCCAAGAGTAGATTATGTGAAGATCCTTATGAAGACTAAAGGTTGAAGATTTTATTAGATTTTATTTAGTTCTATTTAGTTGATTGAGGTGACACAGCGATGTTTAATGGAGGCCTCTAAGTGCCCCTGTAGGAAGAAGTGATTTAATCTAGATAGGAGGAATTAAAAGTACGAGGGGAAAAACCAAAGATAACTTTAAGAGTAGTAGTGAGAATGGATATGCATAGCTTAGGACTCGTATCTAGTATGACCTCAAATAGAGCTGATTGGAAGGCAAGGATCCATGTATCAGCAAGGATCCATGTAGCCGACCCCATTTAGTTGGGACAAGGCTTCTTGTTGTAGTTGTTAGTTTCTATTTTAGTGTTTCCCAGGTTTCTAAAGTTAGTTTCGATTTTAGTATTCATGCATGTGGCTGATTTAAAAAAGCCTAGATTCTGATTCTTAATTCTAGCAAGTTTTTGTTTTTGTTATTGTTGAGAATATTAGTTAGTTCAACAAAATCTAGTAGTTTCTATAGTCTATGTAACTCGGAGAGCAAGTATTTGCAATCTATAGATGTGCAATAAGCTGTTTTCAGCCTAGAGTGACGAAGTTGATTAATGAAGCTTTGATTTGCATCATTCTCCTCTCTTGCTTGAGTGGTAAGAAGGGTGAGTCCTTGCTGTTGAAAGCTAAATACCTAGGGTTGAGAAGCCTAGCTTAGAGAGCTGAACCACCTTTATCCCTTACATTCTATCTTTCCTATTCTTCTATTCTACTCTTATTTGAACTCAACCTGTTTTCAAGACCAGCATCTGCTGTTGCTACTTCGAGAGTTTACTACCTGTTGAAGCCTACAGTTTGAATTAGTCCACCTTCATAACTGTGAGTGATCTTCAGTTACTAATTTCTATCCTAAGCTCTATCTCTCTGTTTATGGGTTATTTGGGGTAAACAAATTTCAGCTCAACATTTTCATTGAAAGGCACTAAAAATCATAACTAATGGAACACTTAAGAAAACGATTAGTACAAACCTGGCAATGAACTTCAAGCAACTTTTGATGCAATTGCTTCTATTCCCATCCCCTTGACATTTGTTTCCACTTGATCGTAAATCCACTTTGTCTGATTGCAGGATCTGTCTTAACACACATGTTGTCACATCACCAAATAGAGGGAAAGTGAGGTACCAATCATGATCCTCTAAATGTAGGTGCATATCACCTTCAAGAATGCTACTGTTTTGGTCACTGAGATTGGCTAATATAGCACATAAATTCTCCGTAAAGCCATTCATGATGGAGCACTCAGACTGCAAGGAACAGATTATAGAACCATAAAGTAACTTCCATGCTTCAACAAGATGACCAAGTTCTATTTCAAGGTCTCTCCTTGTAGGAAAATGTTGTGATTTCATGGAGCAATTAGTCTCAGATGGTGTTAACAGCTTCTGGGAAAGAGAGCACAGGACAAAGGGATAGGACAAGAACCAACAGATTGTATTATCATAAGTGTTACTGTTGGACTCCATTTTTAACAGTGAAGCATCTTTTACATTGTCAATGTGACATTTCAGATCTCTGGATATCAGATCCCATAACTTCAACCATATGAATCCGTGATGTCTATATAAAAAACTAATGATGGCATGAAGATTTTCTAGAGGATCATACGACGACCATATGAACTTCAATTGTTTCTGCACTCTATTCAGAATCACCTCCATATTGGATACATTTAAAACTGATTGAGCCAACAGAGAGAGTTGGAGTATGGTCAAATAAGTCATTGGCGAGACCATATCCATATAAGCAATAGATCTGATTCCACCTAAATTTGCACATTTAATCTCAACAATCATTTGCAAATCATTAATGTAGTTGAAGTCTAACGCAACTCTATAAAGAGGGGATCCCAATACAGATGGTTCTAGTTCCTCTTCAGCAGCCTCCACAAGTTCGAGGCAAGTAATCAACCAGTCATTAGAACCACCATCTTTTGAAATCAACTCTTCACATACACTCTTAGTGAAGTTTAGAATCTTGTCTAAACAAAACATAATCTCATTATAAGTGATAGAAGATCTTTGCAACTCAATCTGAACCCCCTTCAGAACAGATCTGAAGATCTTCAGGGAAGCATAATGGGCTAAACTTACATCATTGCCTGTTACAGTTGTCCTTGATGTTTGTCTAATGAGAATATGAATCATCTTTAGATGGAAATCGAGCACTTCAAGATTCCAAGGCAACCATTTAATATGATAATTCCTCCATAAGCATGCTCCAGTGGGAGGATTCTCAACCAAGTTGGCTATAGATAATGACTTGATACTATGCTTCTTTACCACATCATAATCTTCCTCTCTACTTTTTATTGAAATATACTCATCAAGCAGATCTAGGCAGGAGTTCCAGAACCAGATGCCAATACCATGAGGCCCCTTTTGGAAGACAATTTCAAGTATAGGCTCTAAGACTGTTTTCAGTAATGGAGAACAATTAACAGAGAGATCAAGCTTGTGCAGAAGGTAACACCATGTGTTTAGGCAGGATGAGAGAACAGAAACATCACATTTACTTGACATGATTCCCACCAATGGTATCATTATGAGCTTTATGCTTTTGGAAAAGCTGTCGGCTTGATTTCCATTAGGAAGCCCTTTAGATTTATCTGAAAATACATTACCAACTTGCTGAACCTCTGCAGTCAGATTCGACAGCTGAACTTGTGTTGGAAGGTCAATAAGTGCATCAATCAAACCTTGCCAGGCAACCTGCATATACAAGTAGCATAATCATTTTACTCAGTGTAATGCTTGGATCAAGACACTCACAAGAATAAGCAGTACTACAATTTGCCATCAGAAAGTAAATAATTTGAACATATTTCCTTGATTTTCAATTTTAGATGTGGAATCTGCTATACTGAATCCTGATCATGCATCACAATAACTATTAAACGACTCGCACCATTTCAAACTTTTAAAAGAAATAAACTAGAGGGGAAAAATTGACCACCATTAAATGATTTTTTTGGACTTGGAAAAGTTTTCAAGAACTAAATTATAATTTCCACTTCCTGTATTACAATAAAAGGGGGAGAATAAAACTCAGAATTTATGTGTTGCATTTGACCACCTCATCGCCTTCATGCATTTACATGGTTTTGCAACTGTTGAATGTGTTGCGTTGTGGGTTTAACTAACACCGGTCCATTACTTAGGTCCATATTCACTCAAGGTATTTAGGCCAGGGGTATTACTGACCTTACCATTGTGGGAGTGGTTAGGATTAGGATTTTATCTTATAAATAATATCTTGGGTCCCCTAGCCGTTAAACACAACACTTGGGTTTGGTTTCCTTTCCACATGAGATCAAAAGAAGGATTCCAAGGAAGTAAGAGGCTATGGAAGATTCAAGAGATCAAGACCAACGTGAATGTAGGAGGCATGGTATAGATCAACTACAAACAAAAGGTTGAGGTATAAGGAGTTTATCTGTCATTCAATTATTATATCGTATTCAATTCTTGTATGGATAGATTCTGGGTTTGATCCACCTAATATTTTTTTTCCAACAGAATGACCTCCACCTAATGTAGCGCTGCTAATGAAATGGAACATGATCTACCATGTATTAAACTTCTCAAGAAACCTCACACACACAAATATATAATCATAAGAGTCAATGATCACCCATTAACTTGGCTTCATCTTGATTTTAAGTCCAAAAGTCATCCATATAAAAAATAGTACACATTATTCAAGTTTAACCTGACTCCAATAAGAAAATGAATACAGATTCAATATCTTCAGCTCCAGGAGATCTCCAATGAAAATGATTTATTTAGACAAAACCAAAACAATACATTAACAGGCCTATTCTTGTTGTCAAATGAACATAACTTGGTACATATATAAATATTTTGCAGAAATTCAATAATTCAATCATTAAAAAAATTGCAACTGGTTAAGAATCATTTTATGTTCTCACTAAGATGTTCAAAACAGCGTGGCTCAATATTGCTGCTGATCAATCCCTGTGAGGAATGCCATGTGAATTTAGATTTGGCTCTGGCAGAAGTTCAACCGAGCAGTTTTCTCCCCCTAATCAGTTCTTCCTCTCCTCTTCATTGCTTTTTTCTTATGTATGAAATGGATGAATTTTCAAACCTGTCTCTAAACTGGATGTGAAATCAGGAAATAGTTAAAGGAATGCTGTTGTTATATTGTACCAGGTAAGCTAGAGAGTCTTTACGGGAAGGGACAGGTTAAGGAAGATGAGAGTGTGATACAACTTGAGATCACAGAAGGGAATAAAGGCATGTAGATGTAGACTAAAATGGGACAGGGACTATGTGATGAGAACATGAGTTTGCCCCCTAGCCGAACCCTAAGTGGGGCCCACAAAATGGCCTTAAGAAGCCTCTCTAGGCTGGCCTCTAGGAAGATTATTTTGGGCATTTTCATTACCCTATTTAGTTGCTCAAATCAATTTGAGATTTAATTCTAGAGTCCTATTAGGTTAATAATTCTTAACTTGAGTTAGTGGTTGAGTTAGTAGTTGTCCTAAGGAGTTCTTTTTCAAGGGAACTTCCTTAGATTTTGAGTTTTTTAAAGTTATTTAAACTTTAATTTCAGGCTTTTCAGCATGTATCTAATAGGGACCCTTAGATTTAATTTTATTTTCAACGGTTGAGATTAATGTGGTGCGATCCTAAAGTATAAAGGAATCCCACTTAGTGACAAGTTCTTTTAGTAGGCTATAAATTAAGGCCTAGTCTTTCTTTCTAAGTTAAGTCTGATTTAATAAAATTGAAGTATTTGTGAGATCAACAATCAGCAGCCATTCTCAAATTCCGGCAGCCATTAACAACCACAGCAGTCTTCATCAAGTACAGCAGCCCCACCCCATCCCTCACCTCCTAACCACAGCCCTAAGCAGCCCCTCCCCCACCATCGGAGCCCTCTCTCTCCTTCCCGTTGCTGCCATGACCTGGCAGCAACCTCCCCCCATCCCCTGTAGACCTTCTAGCCCCTCCCCCTCATCCCTAAGACAATCTTAACCCCTCCCCTGCCCCTCCCTGTTCTGGGCACCACCCCAAGCCCCTGTGATGCAGCTTTCCCAGCCCACACAACTCCCCCTATCCCTCTCCCCTACCCCCTGCAACACCTCCCAGCCACCCTCCCACCTCTCCCCAACCCTATGGCCTTCCCATTCCCTCCCCTCAAGCTAATGCACCCCTCTCACTCCCTCCTCTAACTTGCAGCAGATCTCTGTGTGTGTGTGTGTGTGTGTGTGTGAGAGAGAGAGAGAGAGAGAGAGAGAGAGAGAAAGAGAAAGAAGGAAGAAAAAAGAAAAGGAAAGAAAAAAGCAAGGAAGAAAGAAAGAGAAAAGATTAGGAAAGATTGCCCAATATTCATTCCCAAAATCTTATTTTCCCATCCTTGGAATCATCCATCATCCCCTCAACTCTACTCTAGACCTTACTAATCATCCAGATTATCTCATTCTTCTTTCCATCAACCCAAGGGTGATTTTTTTTGGGATATCTCAAAAATCATCCAATAGAGAATTTTGTTAAACCCTAAACAAACCTTAGGATCCCAATTGTGTTTCCTTATCTTTCCTTCCAATTCCCATCTACCAATAAGGTTCCCCTAAAATCGTTGGCTGATTTGCTAGAAGGTTCTGGGCAAATCCTAAATTCTAGGGAATTCTCTTAGAAACCTTAACCCTAGAATTGGGTTCACATCACTATGATTAAAGAAAGTAATGGAAAAATAGTACAACAAAGCAACACCAAGTTTCAAACTGCAAGGTGGATTGATTGGAACAAACACCAACTTATAGGGGATTCCCTAGGAACAAGCTTGTTAAAGTAACCTAAAGGAGGAGAGAATAGGTTACCTCTAGTGGATTTTATAAATTCTTTGATTAATTGCTAATTCAAATTTAAGTAGGAAAATTTAAATGAAAATGAGCAATTACAATCAATCCACAACAAATGAATTTATAGTGGTTCGACTTGTAAAGTCTACGTCCACTCCTCTCTTGGTCCTAAAAGAGATTTCCACCATTGATCTCTTTCAATACAGAGGGGTAGAGATTAAACCCTCACAAATCTTTGTTGGTTTAGGGTAAAAGCACCCCCTACAATCTTTGTTCTAATAGCCTAAAGGGCAAGAGCACCCTCTACAATCTTTGTTTATCCTAGGGCAAGAGCACCCTTAACAATTCTAATCCACCTAGACTAGAATTAAAAAGACAAGAAGTACATGAGTTTGGTAGGATATTACCTAACAAGGGGTGTGACACTTTACCCCTTGTGTGGAGTGATGTAATATGAGATGAATGCACAAGGTTGAATGTGTGCACCACAAATGAGTTCCCCAAATGCCTTCTATCACCTCAATTTAACTTAAACAAGCTTTCTTGTCCTCCTTGGAATGTACTTCAAGGGATGATGAGAGTGAGAGGCAAGAACACAAATAAGTTCCAAGTACTTTGAGAGCTTGAGATTATATGAGTGTGTATATGATTGCACTTCATAAAGGCTCTCAAATGAGGGTAATTTGGCTAAAATAGAAGCCCAAAAAGTCCCATAACTCAAACTCTAATGAATAGTTATTTGTCTAAAACAACGGCCGTTTGGAATATAGCAATTAATATGACTGTTGGGGCATTTCTGGAGCATACATCAAAATGTATCTTTGAGTTAACCGGTGGGTCATTTGGTAGTAAATGGTGGGCCACTAATTGCATAAACAACCGGCCGTTTGAGTCCAAATGGTGAGCCATTTCGAACAGTAAGGTTGTGCTTGCTTTATCGAGGGATTTGGTCTTCCTAGCCAACCCTAAGTCCAAAACAAACTCTCCTAACCAATCCTAGGTCAGTCTAAGGTTGTCATGAGCATGATATAATCAAGGTGTGACATCTCGCTGAGATGTCGCCTTTCGCCGGTTGCCAAAATCACGAGATTTCGCCGACATATGCAGTGCATTTCGTCCGAAAAAAGAATTTAAAAAAATGAAGATAATAATAATAAGGCAAACATTGTCCCTCATTAATTGCTCTACCAAGTAAGGCAAACATTATCCCTCAACATTTTCCCTTATTAATTGCTCGACCACGTGTGTGGCTAACAAGGCTCAACGTCAAGTCATTCTTCTTCTTTCTTTCTTTTTTTTTTTTTTTTCCCAAAAAAAAAACTCATTCTTTTTTATTTCTCATTCCATTCTAGATGAGTCTAACATCCAGGAAGCTAAAACAACAAGAAAGTTCGAAGCATCCATGGGAAATCGATTTGAACTCTCATCTCAGTTGGTTCGGTTCTTCGGTCTTCGTTTATACTCTTTCCTAATTTACCAAGGCGGTGATCGTAATCCACATTCTATTAAAGCTTCGACAAATTCATTTTGTACATATATCAATTTGTCGGTCTAGTTTGTCGACTTAGGGTTTCTCTTTGAGATGCGTCGGTATTTTCCATGAAATTAACAGTTATACTCTTCAAAGATGCTGGAGGATGTGACTGTGGATAATATTGTTTCGACATCTCCTACTAGTTCTCAGTCTGTGACAGAGACCGTTAATGGCTCCCACAATTTTCAACATCTTCTTCTCCGTCTTAGGTGTTTTCTACAATTGTTGGCAGCTATTGTGTTCACATCTCTAGTTGAGCAAAATGCTAAGATGGAGCCATCACAGACGATTGAGTAGAGGCAAAGGAGAAGATGTAGAAATTTTTTGTCGTATCCAAAAATTCGGCTTATATCGTTTTCGGTCGTATCTAAAAATCGCCCTTCGGCGAAATAGCCAAAATTTGCCAAATTTCAGGCTAATATCGGCGAATTGTTTTACCTTGGATATAATGAATGTGTGCAATTACATGATGAATTTTGTGTCCTTCATCTTCATCTTCAGCTTGGTATGGTTCTTGAATCTTTAATGCTTCATTATCTTCAAGCTTCAATTCTTCTCATGTCCAAACTTAATTTGGTAATTGCTTGGGAAATGGACATGGTCATCCATTTGGGTTGGGTTTTTATTGGTGTCTTGATCAATCTTTCCCTTGGATCCATATTCTTCATTTGACTCACTTGGCTTGATCTAAACACGCACAACTCAATTTTAAACATTAGTATGTGTTTGTTATCATCAAAACTAATGAAGGCTGATGTGACATTGATGTGGCAATGCTGATATGACATTTCTCAACAAAGCTTGCAAATAGCAACTTCAGGTTTCATTATGAGTGAGGTGGTGAACCTTCTCATGTAAGTTCCTTTATATAATCAATTTGAATGCATACAACTTAAATACATCAACCAACAGCTAGCTAACACCCACGATATAAGTATTAGCTACTAACTAACATTTTTTTTTGGGGTGAATACTTTGAACTAACATTGACTCGACTACTACCCAGCTCTTGACAAAGGAAAGCTCCTTTTGACAATGAAGTTTCTTATTTTTATACTATAGACCTTTTTATTGACTTAGAGACATTTCCTAAATTTCTTTTCAAATTAGACTAGACTCCGACTTACCATTCACCATTGAAGGCCATAATTCGTGTGCTAGTTCCAACCAACTTGAATAGTTCTGGACCATGAAAGCCATGGAGTGATTTGGGTCATAATCTTAAGCCATCAATTAGCCTAACCCCATGGGCTTATTCTTTTCAGAATATGTCTTCAACCTTGCATCACTTCTTTGCTTCTTTAATGTAGCCCCAGACTCAATGGAATCAACTAGGTGCCAATTCCTCCAAAACCTCAACCAGAACCAACTTTAATTTGGGAATTAGGATTCCTTATGGGAAGAATTGCAGGGTAAAAGGAGATTTTCAGAAAATCAGATGGCCAGATTGCAACCAGATTCGAATTTCTTAGTCAGGAGGGTATGGAGATAATATCGTCCAAACTCCAAAGGGATGAAGATCCGATGGTTGGATTGGGCCAAGCAGATTCTCTGTGAACAACACCATGTGTGCCCTCTTTAAGGCAGTTGAGAATTTCAAAGCAGTAGCTTGTGTGAACCTGAACCTTGGGAGCTTATGATATGGGAGCACCGTGGGTTGAGTTTGGGAGGATCCCAATGGTGTATACGGGCTGTAGTTGGACCTATTGAATGGGGGTCCCCGAAAATGAACTCTAAACTAAGTGGGAAAGAAGGGGGATGGGGGTTCGATCTCCTTACCAAGAAAGTAACTTGTAATGGCAGATCTGTGACTGATCCCAGAGTCAGCAAGAGGACTCAGGATTTTAAACACTCAAGCACCCGACAAATTCAGTCCTCCTGGACTTTAACCACGAGAGAAACCAGCAATTGGACTTCAAAAACCAATAACAATCAGTTACCAGGTTTTTAAACACCAGCACCTAAGTTGTTTTGACTATAAACACGAAAGAACTATCTCTCATAGAGAAGGAAGGCAGCAGCCAAGCTTGCAGTCAGCAATTTCAATAATCAGAATCGTGTTCAATTATAGGCCCTATTACAGATTTAAATAGAAGTCCCAAAAGTAGACTCCCTATACTGAAAGGGAAGGACTTCCCAAATCCTTAACTTATTAGGTAACTTAAGCGAACTACGAAACTAAAACAGACTCGAAATACAGACCTAATTAGATTCTACTAATTAGTCACGTGCTGGCCACACGTTAATGTAAATTGAACCACATATAACCAGTTAAATTGATCTATACCAAAACAACTTAAATATAAACGAAGTAAATAATCTATTTTTTTACTAAATTATCCATAATTTAGGTTCATTAAGTCGGATGAACCAACCCATACATATATCAAACCTAGGATGTTCCATAACAAAAGAAGGCCTCTTTGGTGTAGGATCTCCATCACTCTTCCCGAAAGAGGAGCAACACATGAGGGGTCGGTCGTATTGGGAATAATCACACCTGACTAATTCCGTGACGTATACCTGTTAGGCCACTCCACCTACAGCTTAAGCTATTAATTTTTTCCACTTTTAATTTTAATATGTTCATGACAATCAGATCTTTCCAGAGGGAGTATCAACAAGGGAAAAAGTTTAACAAACATGAAAGGTTGCATCAGTAAAAAATTGAATTAAATACCTGAGAGGCAATTTGGATTTGTGGATCAGGATCAGAGAAGGTATTCTGGGGAATTTCAAGCATTTCATTAATCAAATGTCTATACTTCACTGCATGACATCCGAGCAAGCGGATACACCACCCCCATGCACTGATCATATGAACCCTCATTCCATTGTCGGGTAGCATTTTTCTCATTCCTGGAAGCAATTTTAGCTTAATATCCGTGGCTAGTGCCTGTTTCAAAAAAACACATAGAAGCAAGCTAAGAAACTCTGAAATGTAGATTCAAATTCAAATGGCTTGGAAGGCTCGGAAGGCTTGCAAGACAAAAATGTCAAAATTAAAAAATAGGCAGTGCTGATTTAATGGAGAAACAAAAGTTACTGAATCATAAACTATTATCAATTTATGTAGTAGAGGATTTATAACCTTTCAAAGGTTGATGAATCTATTTTATGCAGAAATGCATGCCATAAAATGGCACCTTACTAATATAATTACCCAGACAAAAAGGAAAGAATAATAATATAGTTCCCATGTCTTGGGAACAGCTTTCTGGGTCCTGGAGGTAATTTCCCACATTTAGGACTTGTTATCAATGTCTGGAGATTCCCAAAGTGGTTTTGGAATGCTAAGAGTCTTATTGCCATTGTGCTGTGCTCAAGATTTTTGCCTCTATATAAACTGTGGGGTAATCTCAAAAGGAAACTATGAATTGAAAAAGAATAAGAAGCTCTTTTTAAATATTGGGTGCTCTCAAAGGCAACAATGAAATGAAAAAGAAAATGAAGGTCTCTTTGAGACCTTGTGGCTTTGGATTTCATCTGTACCAAGGTGATTCCTTGGTGTGCCTCGCTGGACTTAGAGAGTGGGCAACTAGTGACTCTAAGCTGCCAAATCTATACCTCTTGTCGATCTTCCAATTTCTACAATGGACATTCTTCTGCAATGGTGTGGGAAAGATTATGAAATTTACAATGATGCTTCAATGAATCAATCTATCATCAACATTTAGGACAGTAAGTCAACTTAAAAGAGTGATTTTTGCAGTCATAGCATGTTTATGTGGTGCTAACTAAATACATTGTGTAACTTCATTGCTTTGTGGACAGAAACAAAAACAAATTGAAGTGCAAATCATGTATGAGATACATCATAAACCACAAGTTCCTTGAAAACATTCAATTGGAGTGAAAAATTTAATCCTTTTGTTTTTTTTTTTTTTTTTTGGGGGGGGGGGGGGGGGTCATACCTTAGACAGATTTGGTGGGGGAGGAATTACAACGGATCTGATCTTCAAAAGGCATCTCTCAGACATGTCCCTTTCCCTTTTATCGGTGCTGAGAAGCCTTCTATAAATAGGTGGAGCCCATATATTTGCGGAATCTCTCATCTTTTCACCCACTTGAGCTGTCAACTTTGTCAGAGCCTATGAATAACACTGCCAGATAATTATTACAAAGCACAAGGCATCTCTAAAATGCATATTATCTAGGAACATACAAAAGTAGCACACCCCTGAAAGCAAGGATCAAGTTCTTGATATCGAAGTAGTTCTGTCGAAAGAAGACATGTTGGATGCGTTTCAATGTCTCAACACTGGTTTTTGTTTTGGCCAGGCCCAATACCAAGACAACTTGGAGATTTCAATCAGTTAGAGTTTAGACCAAGATTTTGTTCCATGTCCAAAAGAAAAAATTTTGGTTTCATCTATTAGATTTTGTATGGCACTGATGGCTAGAAGGACAGACCTCCATGCAAGGATAATGTTGCAGGTTGCAAGATCAAGACAGAAAGCTCTCCACAAAAGAGGGGTAAGGCTGCGTACATTGTGTCCCTCCCTAGAATCCACACAGGCGGAAGGGTCATGCACTGGGTACACCCATTCATGGACCAAGATAAACAGATGAATGATAATCACTCAACTCAACTAAGGAGAAGGATGCCTTAGATTTATACTGAGGATATTCTCGACTGGGAAGTGAAGCAATCTACCCATCAGAAGTGACATTAACATCTGACTGCTGAGAAGTGTGAAACTAGGAGAAAAGCTAGCTAGATTTCCATAATTTAATGATTTAGTGTGCATAGCTTAGGCCAAAAATGACTCTGAGAGATGTGGTAAGGGGGAAAGAAAAATAGCTTAGGCCTTGTATGATTGTATCAAGTATGACATCAAAGAGAGCTGATTGAAGGGTGAGTATTCACGTAATGACCTCATTTAGTGGATAAGTCTGTTTAATTTGCAATGAGATGGAACTTTCTTTGTTTCAGGGCTACAAGAACAAAAGACATATAAGTGGTTGTATATCCTATCTTCTACAATTGGTGAATGTGATAGTTTTTGGTTCATTAACAAAATATTATATGTTCTAGATTTATTCCAGTTAATCCTTGCTTCCTTCTTGTGGAAACAACAACACATTGGATGGCTTAACTTACTTTCTAGCTCCTTTTAGATTGATTGGTCTCAAAAGCTCCAACAGAGTCACAAGGTCATCATGCTCAACAGAAGCCAAGGGATGCACCAGTAAGGATTCACATAATCCCAATGAAGGAGCTAAAAGAGTTAAGGCAGGCCTAAACTTACCATAGGAGAAGTTGTGAGGAAGAATATCCATTGTCTAGGTCTTGATCCAATTATGACCTTGGATAGAGCTTATTGCAGGGAGAGGTTCCATATAGCAGATCTCATTTAGCTGAGATTTTCTGCATCCCTCTTTCCTTTTACTTTCATCTTCCAACTTTATTTTTCTCTTATTTTTCTTTTGCCATTTTTATTCTCCCATCTCTTCCCATCCCTCTTTTCCTGCCTCATCATTCCCTTTTGTAGACTTCCATCTTCCCAACATCATTTTGATTGGATCCATTCCTCTGACTGTATTAAGTTGGGATAAGGCTGGGCTTGTTTACATTATTGTTGGTCTCAATCAGATTTTCAAGCACATAAGCAGGTTGAAAAGTAATGATTAGCTCCACCAACAACCCTTATCTTAAACCTGTTCAACTGAATGATCCTAACCAAACAATCATTGTCATTCCTGAACAGTAGGGAGGGAGCACGATGACCAACTGGCTTAGACAGTACAAGACCATACTACGTTATGATCGCTGTAGCCATAGCCAAAGACTGGGCATAGGAAATATAACAGGAGGAAGCACTAGCAGGCTCCCAACTTAATGCAATTAATCCATATCAATAACCTAAAACCCTAATTATGTCATTCAAGGAAAGGACCATCATGTCTACTGATAAATACAGCCTAGATTGGAAACTAAATCTCTATATTTAGTCATGTAGCTAAAGCTTTGCCTAACTTGAAACTTCAAATGATCCAGTAGCTAAGGACAATTCTAAGTTAGAAAACAATGGTTAAGTAATGTTATGAACTCTTATAAATTATATCAAAACTAAGGAAAAGAGTAAATTGAACAAGAAATGATACCTGAATTGCCTCATATGTGGTCGACAAAGAACCTAGAGGATTGTCGATGGCGTGAATGATTGCCAACAATAATGAATGGAAATGGCGGTCTAGAATTAATGCGCTTAATTGCTGAATAGATATACACCATACTCCTAAGTTACAAATAGCCTGCAAGTGCAGTAAAGAATAGAAATGATTCTTCGTTTTGGGTAAAAGTTGAAATCATTCAAGACTCTTGGATGCAAGGTAGATCAATAATTTTAGTGGTCAAACACATCCATCTCCCATTACCTTCATTTTGGTGGTCATAACTAGACGTATCAATGACTCCATCACTGAACTAGCAACAGCATCTAGAGAACACAAGAAATGAAGTCTCTGTTCAGAAAACTCTCTTCAAAAATTAAAAATCATCCAGAATTCTAAATCTCGGACTTTGAAACCCACAGCATTATTATCTAGAACTTGATACCATTGAATGGGATCAAATTTACAGAAACATATAATCCAAACAAATACAGAGAACTTTTTGATTGAAGATGTCAGTACATTATGATAAAACAACTGGCTTACCTAGAGGTACAAACTCAAAATTCACTTCAAGTATCATGTTGGAATATTGAATAGCATAAGTCTTTTTGTGATCTTACCATGCCCATTCAGTGACCAAAAAAAAGTATATCTTTTAAGTTGTTCCCTCTCATATATCAAGAGATCATGCTTCTATAAACCAAAAAAAATTAATGCGGAGCAAGGACCATCAAACATGTTGTCAACAGCTTACAGTGACACTAAAGCACCAGGATGCCATGGAAAATTTGGTAGCCTCTAAATGTCACCCTGAATCCAGGACCCTACAACTATGGCATCAATGGAGAATCTCTTACACAAGTGAATAAAAGATTTAGGACTGGGCAGATAACCAAAAAGCTCAAGTGTCTCATCAAGCTCTAGGGAGTTCAAGACTTGAAGAGTATCCACATAGGTTTCTAGCAATTTGTTATTACATGATGTAATTAATGGTTATACTAAGTTAAAATGGTTCTCACAACCTAATTAGGACAAGAGGTGGAAGCCCCAGGATTAAGACTTGACCAATACTTAATTAATTCACATCAAATGATAGACATATTACTTGAACAAGTTTGAAATGGTCTTATATGTTTTAGGATTTGTAAGGGAACAAAAACCAAACCCCAAATGGAGAAATGTCTAAAACTAGAACATTTCAAGCATTGTGGTAATGAGATGAAAAACCAGGGGTTGATAGTGATAGGCATGAAGATTGCCTAGGTCAACCTCCAATCATCAATGCTGAGGATTCAACTTGTATTTTTAATATTTTGCAGTGGAAGCTGCTTCTGCTGCCTTTTTCCTCCTTTGTAAGACTCCAGTTTGGTCTTTGATCTAAACTTTGAGGGGATTGGTGGGTATATCCATCCAACTCCTTAGCTGTGTGAATCACAGAAGGTCCTCAAAAGCTCCTTCATCATTTGTTGAGGAACAACCACACTGTTCAAATTCAGATTTGATTTCAAGCAGTCCCAATCCCTATATTTACCTACTGTCCAGACATAAGAATAATATCCCATATCCATCCCAATTTCTATTTCTAAAAATTCTAAACCCCAAAACCTTACTCCCACTTTTCTATTTTCATTTTCTAAATCCCTAATTTATTGAAATCCCTCCACAGCCCAAATCCATAAATCCACTCTTAATTCAACCCACAGCAACCTTCACATCACAGCCTACACTTGATCCACCTTACTGCCAATTCTCCCCAATAAAACCCTAGAATCCATCAATGTGAAACCCCATTCCAATACCCTAATTTCTGCCCAGCCCTAACCAGCCACCCAAATTCACTCAAATGTGAATCAACAGCTTCTCTCTACTTGATCTCCAAGCTGGAACAACTTTGCCCATACTTTGGCCAGTCAAAACCCTGAATACCCATCATCTTCACTTCTTCAAAACCCGAAACTGTTGGAGGGCATTTTGGGCGACAGAAAATAGAGTCAAGATTTAGCACCAGGTGCTAAATCTCGAGCTGGGATCTTTAGTTTTAAAGTCCATATTGGACTTTTCCTTCTTTGTTTTTGAGTTCGATTGTAAGTCTGCACCTATATTGTAAATATTAGAGATGTTTTATTGGAGTCTCTCAATTGTATGAGGCTCCCCTCAATTTTCTTCTTCTCTCTGTTTTTCTGCAACTTCTCTTTTTTCTTCTCTTCATCGCATTCAGTCTTGTGCCATAACTTACATGGTATCAGAGCCAATTGCATCCTAGGAAGCCTGCGATCCAGCTCTCCATCATCCTTGACATCTTTCCACAACAAATAGAGGCATCGAAGGAGTGGTAGAGTCTATCCAAGGCTGCAATTCAGCACCGTATGCTGTATTTTTTAGGTTTATTGATGAATTAAGAAGTTGCTCAGCCACTTCTCATTCTGTTGAAGGTTTCGGCAGCTTCTGAATTTTGAGGTCAGTTTGTTTTGGCTTGCGAATCAACTTTTTTTTTGGATTTTTCTGCGATTGAAATATTTTTGGGAAGTTTTGCGTTTGGAATTTTTTTTTTTTTTTGGGAAGTACTTTGCAATTGGAATAAGTTCTTTGAATCAGAAGCTACTCTCTTCGTGTTTTTTTTTTTTTTTTTTTTTTTTTTTTGATGTCTTGGTTTTGGTGGGTAACCTAAGTGGAACTTAATACTGCTGTGATTATCTCAGAAGTTTTCTGAAAAGAATTTTGGCAGAAATCCTTTGTAGAAGAAATTATAGTATATTACATATTTTTTCTGAGAAAATTCTGCCATGTTCTGATTTGATTGAGCGTTGCCAGTTACTATGTCTATTAAAGTGTTTCTGACTAGATCATCATGTCTGAACCTAAGAATTCTATTACTGAAATCATGACATCCACATCTCATCGTATTTCTGAACAAAAGCTTGAAGGGGCTCCTAATTTTTATCAGTGGAAAAAAAATAGTTCAGGTTGTGGACAATAAGACCATCTTACTAAATCCACTAGGAATAATACATGAAAGACAATAGATGCCCAAATTTTAGGGCAGATGTTGAACTCTATGGAGAAAAATATTGTTGATCTAGTTACACATATTGACACGATGAAGGATTAATGGGACTACCTAAATATATTGTATTCTGGGCATAATAATTTTTCTCGTATTTATGAGATTTCACAAGACTTCTATAAGGCTGATAGAATTGGTAGACCTGTGATTCTGTGACTCAATATTTTGCAGACTATAAGAAAATGTATGAAGAGTTAAATTTCATTAAACCCATCTCATCAGATGTTGTTGAGATGCAAAATCAGCAGGAACAACTTGCAGTCACGGGATTTTTGGGAGGACTTGGGTAAGAATTTGAATAAGTTAGAGCACAGATTTTAGGAGGAGATAAGGTACCTTTAGTGTCTGAGGCTTTTTCCCGTGTACTTTGGGTGACCAAAGAAAACACACAAGAGTCTAATTCCTCCACCAATTCTGCATTGGCCGCTTTTATTTCAAACCGTGGCTTGGGAGGTGGGTTAGGTACTCGTGGTCGTGAAAATGGAGGGTCAAGTAGAAACCCCAATACTCAAGGATCCACTAAAACTACTGGGCATATCAAGACTTGTCATCAGTGTAGAAAACCAGGACACATATAGAGATTTTATTGGAAGCTTCATGATAAGCCACCTTAGGTTGCTAACACTGCATCATTGGAGACATCGACCACTGCCACCCCATAGTCAAAAGGAAAAACTATGAAAATGACTGATGAAGAATATGTTTGCTTCACCCAATTCCAGGCACTTCAGTCTCCACCTCCCACTGCCACCTTTGTTCAAACCAGTAATGCTATAGCATATGTTTCTACCCCCCCCCATCCCAGGATCAAATCATATGATTGTGACTCAGGTAACTTTTCATCTTTTTCCCATCATCTTTTATTATGCTAATGGTTCCCATACCAATGTTAAAGGCATAGGAACTGTCAATCTAACCCCCACCTTATCTTTGTCCTCTACTTTGTATTTATCTAAGTTTCCTTTGAACTTATTATTTGTTTGTAAACTATTGTTTGTAAACTAACCGCCACCTATAATGGTTCTGTGACTTGCTTTCCTTGTTATTGTGTGTTTCAGGATCTTACGAAAGAGAGGACACTTGGTAGAGGTCGTGAGTCAGGAGGTATGTCCGTGTTTGATGGCATTCCCTCTGCTGCTTACTCGAGCACATCTACCCCTCACCAAATTCATTGCCTTTTGGGCCTCCACTATTAAATACTTTGAAAACTTTGGATGAATGTTTTAGTTCCATTTCTTCTTTACCTTGTGAGTCATGTCAGTTTGGGAAGCTTTGAGGCGACTATTCCTCTGTGATGAGTGGGATTCTTCTAAGTTCTAACAGACAAAAGCAAGTTGTTGGCATCATTACCTCTTCTTCAAGTGTTAAGGATAGTAGATGGTGATGAGAGGCCTACAATGCCTGAGGCATATTCAGCAATGGAAGAGGCAAAGAAGAGCATCATAAGAAATTTTAAGGGGGTAGAAAAAAAAATGGAAGAAGATCATCAAGAACATTGAGAGGCGTTGGACATATCAAATGGAGCAGCCTATATACTTAGCTTCATTTTTCCTAAATCCAGGCAAGTTCTTTAAGGTTTGTGCATTGGATGTAGAATCTAGCTCAAGTACAGGTTTTAGTCTCTATCCCCTTGTGAAGGATAAAGCAAATGATGCCTTCAAAGACATTCTTGTCAAGTTGGTGTCTGACATAGCCTTGCAAGATAAGATCATTGAGCAGACGCTTGCCTATATTTCACCTAAATTGAATTTTGGGCATAAGATGGTTATCAGGACAAAGGGAAAATTCTCTCTTAGTAAGTACTTGTGTTTTTTAATTTCTCACATTTTAATTTATAAGTTCAGTTGTTGATTTTTTATAACCTTTGTATTTTTTTTTTCCTTCCTTATATATATTATAGTGGATTGGTGGTGATTACATGGAACCTCTACTCCTAAACTTACAAGCATTGTAGTGCATTTACTTGGGCTTTGTTGCTCATCTTCTAGTTGTGAGCGCAATTGGAGTACATTTGACCTTGTGAGTACTTCGAAACTATTATTTTTTTGTTGTATATAATTTTACGAAAAGAAGAGACTTAAAATACTTATATTATTATTTGTTTATTATTTTTCAGATTCACACCAAGAAGAGGAACCGCTTAGAGCATCAACATTTAAATGATCTTGTTTACATTCAATTCAATCGGCATCTTTAAAGAAAGTACCAAGAAAGGAGGGAACAAGGTAGAAATTATAATCCATTGGTTCTTGACAAGTTAGATTGGAGTAGTGAGTTGATGGCTGGTCAGTCTGATGATGAATTAGTTCATCCTGAGGTTGACCTCACTTGGAGAACGGTATCAATGGCAAGTGAAGCAAGTTCTTCATTCCAAGGGTATAACAAACTAAGGAGACAAGAAGGGTCAACTAGTGTAGTGGTTGCAGTTGCACAACCTGCACCTAACCTTACTACCTATCAACGGCGTAGTACTAATGGGAATATGGTTAGGGATGAGCAGCCTTCAGATGATGAAGAACAAGATCAAGAAGTGATGCCAGATGTGCATGGTGATCTTTATGTTGAGGATGACTATGGCATGTGACCAAAAGAACCCTGCAAGAAAGCAAGAAGCAAAAGAAAATGAAGATTTGGCTTTCGGGATTGGAATTGAAGTTTCTTATTGAAGTTGTGATTTGTGCACTGAACAATTAGCATTTGCTTTTGAAACTTGGAAGTTAGCATGGACTTGTGTTTTGGACCTTTCTTTCTTTATTAAGTATTTGGTTGTTTAAGACTTTTAAGTTTAAGTCTAAGGGTTACTAGTTGCTAACTTTTTGACATTTTAGTTTAGTTCGTTTTGTTTACTTATTACTTTTGGATTATATTAACTTTAGTGTTGAGTATAGACTGCCAGGGTCAAATGAGGAGTGAGGTCATATGTTGAATGCTCGTAGGATCTATGCACAAGGCACTTATTTGGCATCACCCTATCATAGAGGTAAGTAAGAATGTAAAATTACTACTTTCATTTTCACATTGATATAGTACATAGTCATTGTTATGATGCTTGATGAGATGAACTTATGTTTGTGGAAGTCCCATTAGCTATGACAATGGAATTATTAGTTGTAGAGTTAGAAAAAGAGTTAAAAAGCGACGACTTACCAGTCATGTGAGAGGAGGCCCCTGAGTCAATGATCTAAGGGGTAGGAGTAGAAGTGAGAAGTGTTGTGTTACTTATATGAGAAAGTGTTACAGCAGACGTACCAGTGGATGTGGAAGCGCCGATCTTAATATTTTGCAATCAGCGAAGGATTTGACTGCATCATCTCTCAAAGTTTAGACCATGGTAGAAGATCTCGCTCTCGAGAGAGATCTCGCCACCTTGAAAAAGAGAGATCTCGATCATCTCGGTGAGATCTCGGTCGAGATATACAATTTTTTGGCGTCAACTCGGTGGCCCATCTCGGTGGGTTTTAGGGTCCCAATTGGGTTGAAACTTGGTATTTAGCTTATTTAAGGCCTTTTGAACACGTTGGTGGCCTTGGATTTGTCAGAAACAACCCTATGTATGATTTTTAAGTCTACCCATAGTGTGAAACCAAAATGTAGTAGGATTAGGGAATGCAATGTTATACAATATGTAATATAGAACCTTTAAAGCATATAAATGAAAAGCAAGTATATCAAATGCTTCAACTAACTTAAATGTTATCAAAATTCCATCCATATGAGTATCACAATCTCAATTTTCAAGAATAAATAATTATACAACCATTAGAAGTTCTATATAAGTCATTAAATCATAAATTCATAAGACAAGTAGAGAATGATTGATCTTCCTTGTTGTAGATGTGCTAAGAGTAGTTGCAAGTGAAAATTCAACCAAAATCCACAAAAAAAGGCAAAAATTGAGAGTTCCAGCGAGATCCAGGGCGAGATATGGCGAGATATAGCGAGATATGGCGAGATATGGCGAGATCTCGAGCGAGATATACCAACTCGTAGATCTCGACCTCCATCTCGTCTCACCAAGGTGAAAAAACGAGATATCTCGCGAGATCTCCCACCATGGTTTAGACAAGTCTCCTGAAGAAGACACATACCCACTATCGTTGTTTGCTACAGTATCAGTACCACCATCAGAAACGGCATGATTGGCAAGTTGCTTTGCCCACTCTGGTTTTCTATATTTGGCCCAACAAGCTTCCACTAAGTGTCATGTTTTACCACAATGAGTACATAACCGTGATGTCTTGTCAGAGGATTGAATACCACGACCTCCAGAAGATCTGCTAATTCCTCCAGAGGATTGGACTGGTGCACCAAGTGATAGACTATTTACTACATGCTATTAGACCTTCGTTGGAGGAAATCTTGTGTCTTGGAAAAGTAAGAAGCACACAGTAGTTGCTCGATCCAATGCAAAATCAGAGTACTGAGCCATTTCACTTGTCACTTGTGAATTAATGTGGATCAAATAGTTCTTAGGTAAGCTTGGCTTTAGTCATGAGTCTCCTTTGTCTCTGTGGTGTGACAATCAAGCAGCTATTCATATAGCATCAAATCTCTGCCTTTCATGGCATACAAAGCATATAGAAGTTGATTGCCATTTTGTTCGAGAGAAGCTTCAACAGGGACTGATCTCCACTCATCATATACAAATTGGAGAAGAACTATAACTTATTTACAAAATCTCTGGGGGCAGAAAGAGTGAGGTATATTTGTAACAAGCTGGAAATGTTTGATGTTTGTTCTCCATCTTGAGGGGGAGTGTTGGAGGGCATTTTAGGCAATAGAAAATAGAGTAGAGATTTAGTGCCAGGTGTTATATCTCGAGTTGAGATCTTTAGTTTTAGAGTCCATATTGGACTCTTCTTTGTTTTTGAGTTCGATTGTAAGTCTGCACCTATACTATAAATGTTAGAGACGTTTCGTTGGAGTCTCTCAATTGTATGAGACTCCTCTCAACCTTATTCTTCTTCTTCTTCTTCTCCTCTCAGTTTTTCTGCAACTTCTCTTCATCGCATTCAGTCTTGTGCCATAACTTACAGAAACAATTCTGTGAAGCTTCAGACCTTCACTATCAGATTCCCTATCAAACCCTAGCCTCTAGGGAACACCAAATGCAGTTTTTACTTACCCAAACTGGCTAGTTCATACAAGAGTATGCGTAATTAGCCCATTGTTGATCCCTCAAACCCAAGGCTAGATCACTTGGTTGTGGATGCGGGTTAAGAGAACTAAACCACCCTAAATCCCCATCTTCCTTGAGTGTTTGTGAAATTATATTTCCTATCCTGTCTAACTTGGTTGTGAGAATTGAAGACGTGTTTCATCCCCCTCTATGGTTGCCATACCAACAAACAATGAAAAGGGGTAAACCATAGAGCACAACCAATTCTAGATCCTCCAGTATTGAAATTAGCAATACTCTAATCATGGATAACTTAAAGGATATTATGTAACTGATTCAATTTTATTGGATGCATTAACCAATATATGCTACACCTATCCTAATCCATCAGAGTTAGAACCAGAAATCAAGAAGCTCACCATAAAAGATTAAATCCTCATGTATGATCAAGAGCAAAATAGGTTCTGGTCATTATTCAGAATATTCATCCTATGACCAATAATGATAAATTTAGTAAATGACTACATGATTGTGATTGAAGCAAGATACTTTGGGAACTTGTGTCTTACTTACAAACAGAAGTTTGATTTTTAAATATGTTAGCTAATACAAGTGAGGATACTGCGGGAATTTCCCTAGCTCTGAAAAATCAATGTAAAAGGAAAATAAACTTAAAACTAGATTAAAGGCATACTAGATATACAAATTCGTTGAGGTGAAGACACAGAAAAGTGAATACTTGACAACTTGGCAAAGGAACTTGTTGATCACACATGTAGGCTACAGGACATGCTTAATCATGGAAAAGTATAGTCTTCTTCAAGACCATAAGAATCTAATATGCTTAAATGAGTGACAATTTAACAAAAGGGCTGTACCAGCACTTTCTTTTGAGTTTACCCAAGCCTTAAACAGTACAGCTTTCATCCTCAAAACCTCCCAGAAAAGCTTCTGCTCTAGTCACAACCTAGACTGCTGGACCTTGTATGGATATGGGCATGAAAACCAACACAAACAATCTAACACCTTACAGATAATAAAAATGAGTTGCATCCTAAGTGAGAAGCCCTCCAATTATTTCAACCTAATGAACAGGTGACATCTTGGAAAGGGTTGATGTGTTGATGATGTATATAGAACATCTTAAATCTTCCACACTATGATTATGCCTTATAGAAGTTTTAGACCCAGTCACTAAACCTTCTAGATAATAAGATAATTAGTGCATATCCTCAAAACACTAAAAATGGTATACCTTACTTACAATCTAGAAAATAAATGGAATTAGGATAATAACGAGTTGGTTTAACTGCAACTACGAGTGAAACTGAAAAATATTATTCCTTCCCTCCCGTTTTTTTAGGCAAAATGTTTTAGACGTCAGGTTAGGGTATCTGCCTCCAAATACTATATTTTTCTCCTTGACTAGCAAAAATTTCCTTATCCCATGCCAGATCCATTGTCTAATCTCGGTCTAAATGAATAACTTAAGGATCAGACTACCGAACTGTGTCATTATATCAAATAATCAGACAATGCCGTGGCTGGAGACATAGTTTGCGATGACCATAAATAGTAAAAGAAAAAACACAAAAGAGACAAATTTCACCTTGGATAGAAACAACAAGGGAAGGATGATAAATAATAAACCCTAGACACTTCAAAGCTCCAGCAGCTCTGCAAGTTAAACATACATAAATTAGCTAAAATAAAGGATAATAAATCCAAAAAAAAAAAAACACAACAGAAAACAAAGAATTTCCAGGGAACATACATTTCTTCGTCATCCAAGGAAATATCAGGGATGATCAGCGCAAGGAGACTCTGGGATCTTTCACTGAGGGCTCCAATATAAGATGAGTCAGTGGTGGATAGTTCTTGAAGGTGTAAAAGGTTTGAGTAGGCAAAGGATTTAACTGCTCCAGCATGGGAGGAGAGATTGGTTAAGATTTCTTCGAGCTGATCACCGGCGGCTGCCATTTCTTCACCAAACGGATAATTTAGAAGAGAATCGTAGATATTTTGCTCCTGCTGAACTGCTTTAACGATTTACAAGAAGCCCCTTTGGCTTTTCAGTTCGCGCCATTTGGCCTGAAATTCGCGCCAAAAGTAATAATAATAAAATATGCTTCTGGCATGCGGAGCAAGGGCAGCGGGTTGCTTATTGGAACCGGCCTGCCCGACCCAACACGGATTGATCTTGATTGGACTGGACTGGGTCGAAGTTGCCCCCCTTGACCCCACCACTTTCTGTTTTTGCCATTCTACCCAGGGAACGAAAGTTCGGGAAGTTCGCCCGGTTCGCTACCGGGCGAACCGGGCGAACTGGCGAAATATCGCCGAGATCTCGGCGATATTTCGCCCCCCATATATAAAATTTCGCCTCCTTATTTTTTGGATATTTTTATTTAATAATTTTGGTAAATTTGATGTCTATCCTAATCTAATGCAAATATGTGGTAAATTTGAATTATTTCCTAAAAATTATTCTATTTTAATTCTCTTACCTAGCCACATTTAATATGTTACCTTCTGAGGCCTACATCATTCAGACATAATTGGAATGATTATCCATTCACTCTAAAGATTCTATTACAAGATTCATTAATAATTTAAATTGTTTCCATAAATTATTTCATGTATACATTCTTCGCTAATCACATTTGGCATGTTGACTTTCGATAATTTTTGCCCACGAGTTTTAGGGGTATTTTTGGTCATTTTGAACCCAAATTTGATGCCTATCCTAATTTGATGCAAATATGTGGTAAATTTAAATTATTTTCTATAAATATTTCCATTTAAATCTCCTGCCTAACCACATTTAACGTGTTACCTTCTAAGGCCTAAATCATTCGGATATAGTTGGAATGATTAACCGACGATTATATTACAAAATCCCTTCATAATTTAAATTGTTTCCATAAATTATTTCATGTCCCTAACCACATTTGGCATGTTGACTTTTGAGGACTAGATTACTTGAATATAGTTGGTAAGATTGATCATTAATCTTGAAGATTTTGCTATAAAATGTCTTCCTATTTATAAAATATTCTATGTATATTGTCCTCCTATTTACATTTAGCACATTAAATTTTGAGTCTTGAATCATTGGGATAGAATTGGTAAGATTGTGATAGAATCGCGAGAGAAATCGCCTAAAAAGTGCAAGAAATAACATAAAATCACAAATAATAAAATAATAAAATAATAAAATTTCCGAAATATCGCGATATCTCGCCAGATATCGCCGATTTCTCGGCGATATCTGGTAAATATCGGTTTCGCCCCTGGTTTCGTTTTCGCCATGGGGGAAAACTTTCGCCGATATTTCGGCGAAATTCGCGAAATTTCCTTCCATGATTCTACCTCCACTACTACGTGATTTGTGTGTTCGTGCAACCTATGGTGTCACATCAGAAACTCTATTGATCAATTTAAATTTTAGAACTCAAAATCGGAGATGTTAGCTAATCATTAGATCAACATATTTATTGTTGCGGTACCTAGTCATAGGGTGCATGATGAAAATGGACACAAGTTAGAAAGTAGAGTCACTTGAACCATTAAAGGGTTACTCGATTATAGAAACGGTGGGAATTTATTAATAATAATCGATTGAAATTTATTAATATAATTAATAAATTAAATGTCCAAGGGCAAATCTGGAAACTCATAATTAGGGCGGTTACAGAATATAGGTTATATATTTGTAACCACCGTATCACTTAAGGATAATTCATTTGTACGAGAATTCTGCCAGAGAAACGGCGGCTCCCATCTCTCTCTCCCTCTCTCCAAGAAATGCAGAAAGGAGAAACCTAGTGGAGGTTTTCTTCCTTTGCCTTAGATCAATTTTCCATCTTCTTTCCATACGGCATTTGGGTTGTAGAAAAACTCTCATTTCCTTGTGATTGTGAAATCATCCCGGTAGAGATTTGGTGGTGGAAAAAGAACGTGGATTCAGATTTACTTCCGCTGCGAATACTTCATAAAAGAAAAATCGAATCCAGGTAAGGAATCTTTCCCCCGTCAATTAATTGAATTAATATATTTTGAGTATTACCAACAGAAACCTTTTAATGAAGATGTCATGGGTCGATACTCCATTGGTATATGTAACAATGTCCCATAATATAAAGCTATTAATTTAAAAATAAAAAATAAAAAGTAGAGTTGAAAGAAATAACTTGTTGTAAGTTGTAACTAAAAGTGGTTTGAAATTTTATGGATATATATGTGTAATAACCTATGGCCTTCGGTATAAAGCTACCAATTCAAAAAATTTTAAATATATATATGATATGAAATTTAATCACTCTGTATAGTAATGACACTAAAAATAAAAGAGAAATGGAAGATTCATGAGGTAAACTCAAAGACAGCTGTGGTCATTGGCTAATTGAGGAATCTCAAATTCACACTGAAATTTGCTCTAATTTTGTAACCCTTTTCTCCACATCTGCTCCAATTTCCCCCCAGGAATTTCTCTCTAGTACATCTCCATGCATTACAGCTTTAGATAACTCTACCCTATGTTCCCCTTTCTCAGGTGATGAAATCAAAAATACCCTTTTTCAAATGAAAGGCACCAAAGCCCGGGTTTTGATGGTCTTCCCAGCCCGTTTCTTTCAGAAGCATTGGGATAGGCTTGGGTTAGATTTTGTTCATGGGGTCCAACACTTTTTCAACGGGGGTTATATGCTTCGAAGCCTAAACAAGACAATTATCTCTCTCATCCCCAAAAGGGGGCACCCCCAGGAGGTCTCTCATTTTCGTCCTATCAGTCTTTGCACCACTCCTTATAAAGTCATAGCCAAATGTCTCGCTAATCGTCTCAAACCTATTCTTAGGTCCATCATTAGCCAGACTCAGAGTGCCTTCGTTCCAGGTCGAGCCATCTCAGATAATATATACCTTGCCCATGAATATCTGTATTTTCTCAAAAAAATCAAAATCTACTTCTGGATTAATGGCTTTGAAACTTGACCTGTGCAAGGCCTATGACAAATTAGAGTGGTCTTTTATTGAACATACATTGAGACACCTTGGTTTCGCTGATCAGTGGGTTCAGTGGGTGATGCAATGTGTTACCACAGTGGAATACCAGATCAAGATAAACGGTGCCCTTTCCAAGAAAATTGTTCCCCAAAGAGGTATTCGTCAAGGCTGTCCCCTTAGTCCTTACCTCTTCATCTTATGTCATGAGACTCTATCCCAAAGACTCACTTCCAATAGAGGGATTCCAAGACTCCCAGGCATTAAAATTGCTTGTGGTGCGCTGGAACTTAATCATCTTTTTTTGCCGATGACTGCATGCTTTTCTCCCCTGCCTCCATATCTAATGCGTCTCGGATAAATGTCCTCCTTCAAGATTTTGAGCTAGTTTCAGGACTACACATCAACCCTGATAAATCTGCTATTCTTTTTAGCTCTAGGACTCCCCAGGATACTAGGAGTGACATTGTATCAGCTTTGGATATCAAAGAAGTCCAATCCCATGGTACTTATCTTGGTCTTCCCTCATCTATTGGCAAGTCTAAAATACAAATTTTCTCTTTTATCCTTGATAGACTTGCCTCAAAGTTATCAGGCTGGAAGGAAAAACTTCTTTCCCCAGCAGGGAAAGAAACTTTGATTAAAGCGGTTGCTTTTTCACTCCCGGTTTATGCTATGTCTTGCTTTCTCATTCCAAATGAATTATGCCAACAAATGAATCAGAAAATTCGGCAATTTTGGTGGAAGGATGATCATGGGAAAGGTATTTTTTGGGTAAAATAGGAAACTTTATGCAAAGTGAAAAGGGAAGGCGGTTTGGGTTTTCGGGATGTTCAATGTTTCAATAAGGCTCTGTTGGCTAAGCAAAGCTGGCGTATGCTTATGAACCCTTACTCCTTGTGGGCGCAAGTTATGCATGCAAAATACATAAAGGACACCCCTTTCCTTGACTGTAGACCCCCTTCTTCTTGTTCATGGGGTTGGCGTAGTATCCTTACAGGCAAAAATATTCTTAGGCATGGATTGGTTAGACAGATTGGCAATGGGGCCAACACACACATTTATAAGGATCCTTGGTTGCCCTCTCTTCCATTTATGGGCATAAGTAGCTCTCCTCTTACAACTGGCCCCACATGGGTGGGGGAGTTAATTAAATGGGAAGATACACAATGGGACATCCCCCTTATCCAATCCCTCTTTAACCCCATTGAGGTAGAAGCCATTCTTACCATCCCTCTCTTGTCTGTAATTACTAATGATTCTTGGATTTGGTACAAAAATAGAAATGGTAAGTTTTCGATTAAATCTGCATATTACCAATGTTTGGTTATGGCAAATGCTCATGGTAATACTGCTTCATCATCTACCCATTCTATTTTTTGGAATCAAATTTGGCATATTCCCACCCTCCCTAAGATCAAGCATTTTCTTTGGAGAACCTCTCATGAGGCAATAGCAATTGGTAGTTCTTTATTTGCTAGAAAAGCTACTTTGGCTCCATTATGTTTAATATGTGGTCATAATGTTGAAAATGTGGGTCATGCTCTATTATTTTGTCCTCATGCAAAGCGTTGTTGGGAACTTTCTCCTCTTCGCATTAATGTGGATGAGTTTAGAGGTGACCATTTTTATGATTGGATGGTTTTTATTCAATCAAAATTTAAGGGTTGTGGAGATATGGACCGAGTAAACCAAATCTGGAGTGCTTTGATTTGGTGCATTTGGAATACTAGGAATGCAGCTATCTTTCGTGGTATAGATGCTTCCATTCATTACACGATGAATCACTTCTCTTTCTTATTTGCAGATATCCAAAATTTCTTAAATGCTTCTCAGGTTCCAGATCATCAGCAAACACTTTCAGTTGCAAACCACTTAGGAGATGTTTGCTGTTTTCAAGTTTTTGTGGATGGTGCTTGGGAGAGCAACACAAGAAAGGGAGGGAGGAGCTGCATTCTATGGGAGGCCAATGGATCTTTTGTCGCTGCACAATGTACCAATGGGTTTGGCCCCTCAGCTTCATTGATGGAACTTTTGGCTGTGAGAGATGGTTTAACTTTGGCACTTTCACTTGGGATATCTCACATCCAAGTGAACTCCGATTGTCTTCCGGTTGTTTTGGGACTTCAAGGATTTAGTGCTTCCTTAGATTGGTCTAGTATTAGTCTTATTTCTGAGATTCAGCGAATTGTCATGAGTTTTAATGTAGTTATCTTCAATTTTGTTCCTAGGTCTAGTAATGGTTTTGCAGATTTTCTTGCTAAGGGAGCTTGTCGTCTTTCCCTTTCTTGTTCATGGTGGAATGTCCCACCTTTATTTATGGTTGATGTCTCTTTATTGTCTAGGTCTCCTGGCTTACACTCTTTTACTTAATGACATGCTTTTAGTTCTTGACAAAAAAAAAACTAAACCCAAACAGATCCCTTTATCCCCCCCCCCAAAAAAAAATGACGAGTTACATTTATCAAAATTACAACACAAGCAATGGTGGAAGAAGACCTTGAAGCTATTTCAACTATGTTGCCCTTATGTTTTGGTGTTTGTTTGAGTAACCTTTATCTATGTCAAATGTATCCAAGAAATCAAAGTCTTCTTCATTGAATTATGGAATTTGGGGGTATTTATGACCCCCTTTCATTGTAGATAATTGTGATAACCCCTATAATCCTAACCCAAAACCCAAATTGCAAGTTCAAGAACCTGAGCACCCAATAGAAAAAAAGTTGTGAGCCATCAGTATCGAGGAAATCAAACTCCCTCATTTATAATAATATAATCAAGAACAATACTAAAATCAATGTTAACTATATTAACTGAAAAATCAAGATAAGATTCAAAGAATATACAATATAATCAGAGTACAAAAAAAAAATGGTACCAATAGAATAAATCAAATATAGAGTGTAGCGAAAAATCACTCTACAATAGCAGCGGAAAGTAGATCAAAAGTAAAAAGAAGATTACAACCGATTCCCAAAATAAAAAGAAAAGAAAAAAAGTAATCAAAATCTAAACTAATGTTTTTTCGAATCTATAAATAATGTATCCATAAGTAAAAGAGATGATGTCCCATCGCCGACACACAAGCACTAGAGTCGGACTAATCCTGATAAGCTCCAACATCGTATTGGTAATCTTCACAGTCGTAGTCACAATAGCCATTACTTTTGGATACCGTATGAATCATCTTCTTGGGTTTCATAGTATTAGCCCTCATGGTCATCTGTACCTGTAGATGGATCTAATAAAGATGTTGCAAAAATGAGTGAGTTCAAAAAGAACTTAGCAAGGCAGTTCATTCCACAATAACACAATAAAGTATGATAGCAAAACATAAAGGATGCAATATGATATGAAACAGACGTGCAAGTATGATTCTAACTCTATGTATGCTAGTCTCTATTGGCAGATATGCTTTAAGTCATAGCACCATACTCCTCTAGGTAGGTCTCAAATCACTCTCCCTCAATTATCTCAATATCTTGGGTTCTCATGTGGTAATTGGGTCATGCATCCCTCTCGAACATTCTGTGGTTGGGTTTTAGGTCACCACTCTCTCACATCACCATTGGTCTAAGTATTGGCACATGTCAAAGTTAAACTTAGCCCAATGCAAGTCTTCTACTTAGTTATATCAAGTCAGAGTTAGATATTTCCATTCCTCGCCTCTCTTGATCCTTTTCGGTATCCTTCTCACTAGAGTCAGTGTTGTGAAATTCAGCCCTAACCTTGACTTGGAAACCCTATTGCTTGTAGGTCCAAAGACCCGAAGTGAAGGAAAAAGTCAACTATGGACCATCTCAGTGGAAAACATGGGGTTTGACCCATAACGCATGGAAGTTGATGATGGTGTTCCATACTTGGAAGCTTTGACAGATTTGGAGTTGAAACTGCACCTTGATGAAGATGAGCTTAGTTGATGGACCTAAAGCCTAGTTGGACATGATTTGGAGGCATTCCCCTATGATAGGTAAGTCATATGTTGAGTTGGAAGAAGCCCATTGGATTTGGAAGAGGTTTGGACCTTGATGTCCCTAGTTTGGCCTTGCTGTCATGCTTGGTCAATTGGGTCAGTCGACCAGCCAATCGACCAATAGGGATACAATCTATGAAGATCCTCTGTTTAGGTCTTTTGGTGCTCTATATATTAGAACTATCGAACTACATGTTTCTTAGCCTCTTTTGTTTCTAAAACCCCTAGAGAACGTGGAAAACCCCTCTTAAAGCCTCTATTGGTGTTGTGGAAGATCTACTTGCAAGTTTTCAAGTTTTCATCTCTTGTTCCTCAATCAAGGTTAGTAATCTCTCATACTTGCTATTGAATTTATTCTTGCCATTATCTAATTCTTATACTATGATTATGAAGAAGGTATTGTGTCCTTGCAAACACCTCTTCTACAGTCTCCAAGGTTGGGAATGAATCTCCATTCATCCAATGATCTTCATACTTGATTTTAACCATGATTCTTATGATTTCTTCATGAAGCCATGATCATTATTTGATTTGATTTCTCTAGCATGTTAGATCTGTTTTCATGTTAGATTCATGTATGATTTACTGTTGATATTCATCTAGAATGAATCCTTGTTTTCGCCTTTGAATCCATGGTTGTTTTTCATTGAAAACCATGTTTTGATCAAATTAGAAAGTCATGTTTTCAAATTAGAAAGTCATGATTTTGATCATTGTTTGGTGTCTAACCTATGCTAGTTAGTCTTAGATTATTGTTCCTAATGTTCCTTTGAATTTTCTGAGTGTTTCAAATCCCGGAAGATGAGTTTCGAATAAAAATTCTGAATTCTGTTGCATATTGTTCATTTGGACGATTGCTTGGTCGATTGGACCAAGCTACCACCCAATCGACCAAGGCTGACAGCTTTGGTTTTCTTCATCCGATTTGATTCGTTTGACTTCTAATCTTCTTGGTCTTTTTCCTAATAATGTATTTATGCTTGTTTAGGATTTATTTGCTAACTTTGGAACCATTCCCTTTGATCTCTAGATTTTAATAGAAGCTAATTAAGGTAAGGATAGTTGTTTCCATAATAACCTAGATTGCATGATCTTATTTTCTAATTTGGGAATTTCATGCAAACACTTGATGTTCTTATAGTTTCTTATCATGATGCTACTGTTGTAGGTACCTTAAGTACAGTAGGATCTTAATCATGTATTTCTCATATTGCTTTGATCATGTATGGATACTTATTCATGCGTTACTTATTCATTTGATCATGTTCTATGTATCTTTCTATATGATGGAATATCAATTGCATATGTTATGACTGAATTGGGATTGTGATTGATTAGGTATGATTTGGGATTGGGGAATGTCCTTTTGACATTTCTACCCTTGGACATCAGTGGGAATGGTATGAGACATTTCCTATGGTGCCCTTTGACGCTTTCCCGAATCATTGGTTGTCATACCTAGGGCTTGTCTAGCAGTGTTTGGCTAAGATGTCCCTATTATATCAGACCCGATTCGAAAGGGTATTGAGATCGAGTAACCTATGGTAGCAATGTGGGTTTGTGGGTGCTCAAGACTGGCAACCAACCAGTGAGAGGACATGGATCACATTGTGGGGGCCATTCATTGGTAGGGTCGCAATTAGTAGACTTGGGCTCATGGGTGCTCGAGACCGGTGAGTTATATCCATGAGAGGACATGAGAGCTTCCTGTCTATTA
Organism: Hakea prostrata; assembly: GCF_041222555.1. Classification (NCBI taxonomy): domain Eukaryota; kingdom Viridiplantae; phylum Streptophyta; class Magnoliopsida; order Proteales; family Proteaceae; genus Hakea; species Hakea prostrata. The sequence continues at coordinate 29,057,438 of NC_142607.1, read as the reverse complement.
CTTGTGGATGACCAATAGGGTTGATGAGTCCATAGTTCGAGTTGGTTGTAGCCATAGGATACGCTGACTCTAGTGAGAAGGATACCAAAAAGGATCCCGAAAAGGATCCCGAGAGGGGAGGAATGGAAGTATCTAACTCTTGCTTGATATAACTAAGTTGATGACTTGCATTGGGCTAGGCTTGACCTTGACATGCGCCAATACTCATACCAAACGGTGGTGACCTAAACCCCAGCCATGGAATGTCTGAGAGGGATGCAAGACCTATTACCAACCGGAGAACCCAAGATACCGAGATGGTTGAGGGAGAGTGATTTGGACTTTATTCAAAGGAGTATGGTGCTATGACTTAAAGCATGTCTGCCAATAGAGACCAGCATACATATAGTTAGATTCATACATGCATTGTCTATCTCATTTCATTTTGCATCATGTTATGTTGTGTTATCATGTTTTACTAAGTTTCTATGGGATAACTTGCCTTGCTGAGTTCTTTTGAACTCACTCATTTTTTGCAAATATCTTTGTTAGAGTATCTTGCAGGTACTGATGACTATGAAGGCCAATACTACAAAACACAAGCCGATGACGTATACTACTTCCAAACTGGTTGCTACGGTGACTACGAAAGTGAAGAAGTTATGGGTGAAGACGTATCGCGTCAGGATTAGTCGCACTCATGTGCTAATTACTCGCTATTTGGATTCCGAAACTTATACTTTTAGAAGTTGTATTTATAAGTTAGAAGAGACCTTAGTTTAGTTTGATTACTTCTTTTCTTTCCTTTCTTTTGGGAATCGGTTGTAATCTTTTCTTTCTAGTTTCGAGCTATATTCCGCTGTGTTATGTGGAGTGATTTTCCGTGCACTCTACATGTGATTATTCGACATTGATTAGTATATTGGTATCATTTCTTTCCGCACTCTGCTTATATTGTCATTCTCTTCTTCTTATCTTGATCTCTTTGTTTATATAATGTTACATTGATTATATCTTGTTCATGATTATGTTATTGTATATGTGGGAGGATGATTTCCTCGAATACTGGATCTTCGGGGTTGTGGATCACACACTCGGGTATGCCAAGTAGGGTACCGGCTAGGTGGATATAACAGAGTGGTATCAGAGCCCACAATTCAAGGAAATCCTAACCACATGAAACGATAATAAAACATTCCTGAGTCATAGATCCAAAAATGATTCAAGTATTCTTAAAAGTGAATAATAGAACACTTGGATTATAAACTTAAAAATAAAGCATAATGGGTTTTTTGAACAATGCACAATAATTATGATTAAATAAACATCATTTAATGCAATAAAAGAAAAATGCATAATACACAATAAAGAAGTGAAACAAAAGGAACTTCATTGATATTAGGAAATTTTTACAAAGAGTACATCTGATAAGCATAAAAGGAAATCCTAGTACAATCTATCTAGGTGACTGTCTCTGCTCTTTAAGTACTTGGACATCCTCTACAACCTATGTCAACTGAGACTGCATCAGCTCCTGTCTTGACTCTATCTGCACCTATCTGACCTCCATCCTCTCCAAAATGGAAGTCATGGATCGCATTTGAGCATATAGATCCGAAGTCTCTGGAACTGTGTGGGAAGGACCTCTGGTCTCAAAATGCGATGATGTAGGGATCTCATGATGCTCCGGATCAGCCTTGTGCATCTCAGTATCATCTTCGGCTTGGTCATCACTATCTGGACCAGCATCCTCACCACCACCATCCGACTCATCATCCCCCTCCTCTGAGTCATCATCATCCTCACCCCCAGATCTCTCTGTCTGGGTAAGTTGCATCTGACGGATAGTCCTAGTCCCGATGGCATAGCCCAGATCTCCAGTTAACCTCGACGGTGCCCCCCTGCCTCACCTTGAAGTATCAGAAGACTAATGTCAGTAGCCGTCCGAAGCAAAGGTTCCTCGTACTCGAGTGCGCTACCAAATCTATCATGACGTTCTGAATAATGAAGGACAAATAGATCTCGAACCCCATGTATATACGATAGATGACAAGAGCCTCCATCACTGTAACCTGATGGTGATGTCCGACCTTTGGCATGATGTTCCGGCCCACAATGCGACCAATGACCCTAGTCGAATCTATCATCTGACCATTGTTCCATGGACTGTAGCATCGATCCTTGTTCCAAAGAGTGGAACATATCTCGTGAAGCTCGTAAAATAGTAAGTAGCTGTCCACCTCGGCTCCTGTAGGTATCCACCTACACTCATGTGGATAGTACGGTTTTTGTAGAATCTCAGCCAGTGTCCTCGTGGAAAACCTTATCCGTGCCTCCCGGACCTAACTTTAAATGATCAATCGAAAGGAACCCTGACCTCTAGCCTCCTCGACAGATGTAAGGTTTTTGAAGAACAACCTCACCAACTCCGGATAAACAGGCAAGTCTGCTGTGAAGAGATGAGTCCACCGCATGGTGTCAAATCTCTGCCTGATCCTGAAGATCCGAAGCTGTTGTAAGTGGAGTAATGACCTCCGCTCGTGGTTGAGCTAGTACTTGGCCCCTGCCTCTCCTAGCACCTACTAGACGTCCTCGTGGTGGCATGGTGTAGATGTCTTTGGAAAAGACAAAGGAAGTTGCTGTTAGTGTTCTACAAAAAATTCCAAGAAGGGTATTTTCATAAATTTTTCAAAATTTTTCAATTTTGGCGAAATTGCAATTTGAACATACTAGCATGTGCATAATACTTGGAATAGCATGATAAGAAGGTTTATTTGAAGAAAATCCATCAAAATCATGGTCTAAAAGCGAAAATTCAGCAAGAAGGAAAAGGGAATTTTTGCAAATTAAGTCAAAATTGGATTTTTGAAAATTGTGAAATTGGTTCAATCAAATTGCATGTACACATCTACCATATCAATTCATGCATGTAGGAATTGATTTGGTGCCAAAATTTCTAGCGGTTTGAAAATAATTGAAATTTACAAAAAAGGGATTTTTGGTAAAGTGAATAGTGAAAGAGAGCTTGCTTTTGTTAGTACTTGTTATTTAAGCATGACATTGTGTTAAAAATTTATGGAACGTGTTTCTAAGTGTTCCTAGACATGATTTTTAACAATAGACACAAGTATAGCATGATTTTTTTTATAAATGCAAGCATGTATGGAAGCATTTGAGAGAGAAGTTTGATGTCTACCTTGTCATGAAGATCTAAGTGTGATGTAGAGATTTTGTAGAAGACCCAAACAACCTTGAACCAACTTGGAAGAAATTGCAAAAGCTTTCTCCAGAGCCCCTCTCTTAAGTTGGGAGTGATAGAATTGAGTTTGGAAGTGCAAATGAGACTTACAAACCTGATTTTCGCGAACAGTAGAGTCTTGGTCGATTGGGCCAATCGACCAACAATCACAGTAGGTCCAATTTCTGTTGAATTTTGGAGAAATGTGATTTTTGGCCTATGATTGATTGTTTGATAAATATACGGATGTTTATAAGCCTGATTTAAGTTTGCCAATCTTTTGGACATGTGATTTATGACGAATCTTTGATTTTCAGTGTTTTGATCTCTTTCGGTTTTGCAGAATGGTTGTTTTGAGAAATCGTCGTGTTGGGTCCATTGGCAATGCGAATGAAGACATACCTAATGGGAGCATACCTGATGGTGGTTCTGATCAGCAAACTCATGTGAATGGTTAGACTATTAATGACATACCTGGTGCTCCGCCGGTAGGAAGTTTCCACGATATTGTCAATATCATGGGCAATATTATGCATTAGCAAGCTAATCAGTTCAATCAAATGATGACGGGTTTCATGAACCTCCATAATAAGACTCGCACTGGTGCAAACGGGAATTTTCATACCGTTCTCCCGAATACGGAAAGATTAGCTGGAACTCCTCATATCTGTTTGATGGAGAGTTTTTTGAAGTTGCAAGTACCTAGCTTCACTGGGGTGACTAAAGATACTCTGTTTCCGAACAAGTGGTTGCGGGAACTAGAGAAGGCTTTTCACCACTTGCAGAGCTCTGAAGCTCAGAAGATTCTGTTTGCTGAGCAGAAGCTCCAGCATGAAGCTGATGCTTGGTGGACATCCACCCGATCTATTCTTGAAGACTTACATGCTGGTGTGGTTACTTAGGAAATTTTTCAAGAAGCCTTCTGCAAGAATTATTTCCCCGGAAGTGTGAAGGATGCCAAGGAAGCTGAATTTATGGCTCTTGTGCAAGGTTCTTTGTCTGTGCTGGATTACCAGTAGAAGTTTAAAGAACTTTTCTTCTTTGCCCTTGATTCCATGAGACCTGATCGTGCAAAGGCAAAGAAATTCTTCAAAGGTTTGCGGCCTACAATCAAAGCATACCTCACTGTCCTCCCTATTAAGAGTTATGCCCAGATTGTTCAGAATGCAAAGAAGTTGGAAGAGACTGAAAAAGAGAATGCTCGTGTGCAAAGGTCATGGCAGCCACGAAATCCTGGTTTGGTTGATTGTACTACGGCGATTCGCTAGAACTACACATACCCTACTCTTGCTTTTCAGCCTAGGAGTGTAGGTCAGAGTTATGGATTTTCACATACCCGTCAGCATAATCAATATGGTGGGAAGAGACAAGTAGTAAATATTCAAAATACTAGGCCAATGAATGCTAATCCTAGACCAACAATTTAGAAGTCCCCTGTTGCAGTGACTCCAGTTGGACCAAGGGATCCAATTTGTTTTTTCTATAAGCAAACTGGACACTTTGCTCGTGCCTGCCCTAAGAAGACAAATATGTTGTTTGCCCCTACAATGAAGAGTGCTCTTGCCCCTCCCTCTAGAAGAGTGTTCAAGTATATCTGTACTGAACAAGATGCAAATCATGATGTTGTGACAAGTACTTTGTTAGTTGCTTCTATGTCTGCATTTGTGTTATTTGATATGGGTGCATCTCATTCGTTCATTTCATCTGCATTTGTTAGAAAGACTGACCTAACACCCAAGAATTTATCTAGTTGTTTGATGATTAATACTCCTAGATCTGTTGTGAAACTAGAAAATGTGTTGGAAGAATGTCTTGTGTTGATTTGTAAGAAAGACCTGAAAGCCAATCTAGTGCTCCTTGATATGAAAGATTTTGATGTTATTTTGGGAATTGATTGGTTGATAGCCCATAAAGCTATAATCCTTTGTTCATCAAGGAAGATTCAATTTCAGATTGGTGGAAATTCAGCCTTTGAATTTCAAGGCGAGAAAGGAAGAGTTAGTAAGAAGACTTTGACCGCATTGATGCAAGTCTGTGCATTAGTGGAAAGTGCTTCACCTAGAGGCAAGGTCAAGGAAGAGAAGAAGATTGAGGAAGTCAAGGTTGTCTGTGACTTCGTGGATGTTTTTCGGATGATCTGTCAGGTTTTCCTCCTAATAGAGATGTTGAGTTTTCGATTGATTCAATCCCAGGAGTTGCTCCGGTATCTAAAGCCCCATATAGAAGGGGAACAAAACCAGCCGGGACCGGCAACCAACCAACGGGCAAGAGAGAAAGCAAGAGACGAAGCGCCAAGAGGAGCAAGACCGAGGCCAGAAGAGAAAGCGGGAAAGCCGAAAGCGGGAAGACCGGGAAGGAAGCCCGCACACCAAACCAGCCCCGGAACCCACAGCACCGAAGCCCGAGAGGCCGACACCACGACACCACGGGCGGCGCGACGCGTCCGCCGGACCGTTTCCGGAGGGAGGTTGATTGTCAAGGGCAAACCGGCGAATCGGCGAGGAGTTCGGGCGAACGTTCGGGCGTCGGCAAGTAGCACCAACAAATGGCACCTACCGAATTGAAGGAACTACAGAATCAGCTGAAAGAGCTCTTAGATAGAGGTTTTATATAGCCAAGTGTATCACCTTGGGGAGCTCCGGTTTTGTTTGTGAAGAAGAAGGACGGTAGCATGCGTCTATGCATGATTACGGGGAGTTGAATAAGTTGACCATTAAGAATAGATATCCGCTGCCTAGGATTGATGACCTCTTCGATCAGTTGAAAGGTGCAGCCGTGTTCTCGAAGATTGACTTAAGATTTGGATATCACCAACTGAAAGTGAAGTCTAGTGATATTTTCAAGACAACTTTTAGAACAAGATATGGTCACTATGAGTTTCGAGTTATGCCATTTGGTTTGACTAATGCTACTGTTGTGTTCATGGATCTTATGAACCGACTTTTTCATGATGTGTTGGACAAGTTTGTGATAGTCTTCATTGATGACATCTTGATTTACTTGAAGAGTGACGAAGAGCATGTGAGACATCTTAAGAGAAAAGAAGTTGTATGCTACGTTTAGCTAGTGTGATTTTTGGCTCACAAGAGTAGTATTTCTCGGCCATGTGGTTTCAACTGAAGGTATTCGTGTTGACCCCGAAAAGGTGAAAGCAGTTGCCGATTGGGAAAGACCGAAGACCATAACAAAAATAAGAAGTTTTCTGGGAATAGCGGGATACTACAGGAGATTTATTGAGAACTTTTCTAGGTTGGCTGCCCCTATGACTAAGCTAACTAGAAAAGAAGAGAAGTTTGTCTGGACCGATGCTTGTGAAAAGAATTTTCAAGAGTTGAATGATAGATTGACAAGTGCCTCGGTTTTGACTATACCTGATGATTCCAGTGGTTTGACAGTCTACATTGATGCGTCAAAGATTGGTTTGGGTTGTGTCCTAATGCAATATGGCAAGGTTGTAGCTTATGCTTCTTGGCAATTGAAGGAATATGAGCGGAATTACCCCACTCATGATTTAGAGCTTGCCGGCGTTGTCTTTGTTTTGAAGATTTGGAGACATTACCTGTATGGTGAGAAAATCGCTATTTTCACAGATCATAAAAGTTTGAAGTACTTCTTTACCCAAAATGAGTTGAACATGAGACAAAGAAGATGGTTAGAATTGGTCTCTAACTATGACTGTGACATTCAATACCACCCTGGTAAAGCAAATGTGGTTGCTGATGCTCTTAGTAGGAAAAGTAAGAAGAAAGAGTTGGATTTGAATGCTTTGAGTCAACCGTTGTTGTCTTCGATTTCAGAACTTGGATTGGAAATTGTTCCTGAAGGTTCGAAAATTGTTCTTTCTGCCATGACAACAAGATCCACCCTTAGAGATAGAATTGTTGCTCTGCAAGCTTCTGATCAGGAATTGAAAGAGAAGATTGAGAAGATTTCTTTGAATCTTGATTTTGGTATGTCTTTGGATGGCGCTTTACTGTTTCAAGGAAGACTTTGCGTGCCTACTATTGATGAAATCAAGAAAGAGATTTTGAAAGAAGCACACCAGTCTATTTTTGCAGTACACCTAGGAAGTACTAAGATGTACAAGGATTTAAGGGAACATTTTTGGTGGATTGGTTTCAAGGCCAATGTGGAAGACTTCGTGGCAAAGTGTGAAACTTGTCAGCGTGTAAAGGTTGTTCAACAACCTCCATTTGGACTTCTATAGCCCCTTCCTGTTCCTAGTTGGAAGTGGGAAGACATACTATGGACTTCGTGACTAGCTTGCCTTGGACAAGTAAAGGTAATGATACGGTATGGGTAATCATTGATAGGTTGACCAAGTCAGCCCATTTTATTCCTATGAAGATCACTCATACTATGGATAAGCTAGCTAGAGTTTATGTGGACAATGTGGTTCGTATGCACGGAGTGCTTGTGAGTATTGTTTCTGATAGAGATCCTAGGTTCACCTCAAGGTTTTGGAACAGTCTGCAAAAAGCCTTTGGAACCCAATTAAATTTGAGTACTACTCATCATCCACAGTCTAATGGACAATTTGAGTGGACAATTCAGATTTTGGAAGATATGCTTAGGTCTTGTGTGTGGATATGGGTGGCAATTGGGATGAACACTTAGCTTCGGTTGAATTTGCCTATAACAGCAATTATCAAGCAACAATAGGCATGGCTCCATTCAAGGCTTTGTACGGAAACACTTGTAGGACACCCTTGTATTAGACTGAGACCGATGAAAGAAAAGTCTTAGGTTTGGAAATGATTGAAGCTACAAGTGCGATGGTGGATATGATAAGAGAAATGATTAAGTCTACCCAGTCAAGACAAAAATCTTATGTGGATAAGAGAAGGACTGACTTAGAATTTCAAGTTGGGGAGAAAATTTTCCTAAAGGTATCACCCATGAAAGGTGTAATGAGATTCAATGTTAAAGGAAAGCTTAGCCCTCGCTTCATCGGACCTTTGAGATTCCTGAAAAGGTTGGACCTATCGCATACCGTTTGGCCTTACCTCCATCACTTGCTGGAGTTCATAATGTATTTCATATTTCGATGCTTCGGAAGTACATAGAGAATTCGGAACACATACTATAGCAAACACCTAAAGGACTTAGTGTTGATCTTTCTTACAATGAAGAACTAGCCGAAATCCTAGATAAAAATGACAAACAATTGTGGAATCGTACCATTCCTTTGGAAAAGATTCAGTGGAAGAATCATACCCCTGAAGAAGCTTACTGGGAGAAGGAAGAAGACATGAAGGAGAAGTTTGCTCATCTATTTGGAAGCCCAGGTATGCTTTCAATTTTGAGGATGAAATTTCTTTTAAGGGGGGAGAATGTGAAATCCAGCCCTAACCTTGACCCGGAAACCCTGTTGCTTGTAGGTCCAAAGACCCGAAGTGAAGGAAGAAGTCAACTATGGGCCATCTCAGTGGAAGACATGGTGTTTGACCCAGAACCTATGGAAGTTGATGATGGTGTTCCATACTTGGAAGCTTTGACAGACTTGGAGATGAAACTGCACCTTGATGAAGATGAGCTTAGTTGATGGACCTAAAGCCTAGTTGGACATGATTTGAAGGCATTCCTCTATGCTAGGTAAGTCATATGTTGAGTTGGGAGAAGCCCATTGGATTTGGAAGAGGTTTGGACCTTGATGTCCCTAGTTTGGCCTTGCTGTCATGCTTGGTTGACTGGGTCAGTCGACCAGCCAATCGACCAACAGGGACACAATCTGTGAAGATCCTCTGTTTAGGTCTTTTGGTGTTCTATATATTAGAACTACATGTTTCTTAGCCTCTTTTGTTTCTAAAACCCCTAGAGAACGTGGAGAACCTATCTCAAAGCCTCTCTTGGTGTCGTGGAAGATCTTCTTGCAAGTTTTCAAGTTTTCATCTCTTATTCCTCAATCAAGGTTAGTAATCTCTCATACTTGCTATTGAATTTATTCTTGCCATGATCTAATTCATGTACTATGATTATGAAGAAGGTATTGTGTCCTTGCAAACACCTCTTCTACAGTCTCCAAGGTTGGGAATGAATCTCCATTCATTCCAATGATCTTCATACTTGATTTTAACCATGATTCTTATGATTTCTTCATGAAGCCACGATCATTCTTTGATTTAATTTCTCTAGCATGTTAGATCTGTTTTCATGTTAGATTCATGCATGATCTACTATTGATATTCATCTGGAATGAATCCATGGATGTTTTTCATTGAAAACCATGTTTTGATCAAATTAGAAAGTCATGATTTTGATTATTATTTGGTGTCTAATCTATGTTAGTTAGTCTTAGATTACTGTTCATAATGTTCCTTTGAATTTTTGGAGTGTTTCAAATCTCGGAAGATGAGTTTCGGATAAAAATTCTGAATTCTGCTACGTACTGTTCATTTGGTCGATTGCTTGGTCGATTAGACCAAGCTACCACCCAATTGACAAAGGCTGACAACTTTGGTTTTCTTTGTTCGATTTGATCCGTTTGACTTCTAATCTTCTAGGTTTTCTTCCTAATGACGTATTTACACTTGTTTAGGGTTTATTTGCTAACTTTGGGAACCATTCCATTTGATCTCCGGATTTTCATAGAAGCTAATTAAGGTAAGGACGGTTGTTTCCATAATAACCTAGATTGCATGATCTTAGTTTCTAATTTGGGAATTTTATGAAAACATTGCAGTTCTTATAGTTTCTTATCATGATGCTACTGTTGTAAGTACCTTAAGTACAATAGGATCTTAATCATGTATTTCTCATATTGCTTTGATCATGTATGGATACTTATTCATACGATGTTACTTATTCATCTGATCATGTTCTATGTATCTTTCTATATGATGGAATATCAATTGCGTATGTTATGACTGAATTGGGATTGTGATTGATTATGTATGATTTGGGATTGGGGAATGTCCTTTTGACATTTCTATCCTTGGACATTAGTGGGAATGGTATGGGACATTTCCTATGGTGCCCTTTGACGCTTTCCCGGATTATTGGTTGTCATACCTAGGGCTTGTCTAGTGGTGTTTGGCTAGGATGTCCCTGTTATATCAGATCCGATTCGGAAGGGTATTGAGATTGAGTAACCCATGGTAGCAATGTGGGTTTGTGGGCACTCAAGACTGGTAACCAACCCGTGAGAGGACATGGTCACATTGTGGGAGCCATTCATTGGTAGGGTCACAATTAGTAGACTTGGGCTCATGGGCCCTCGAGACCGGTGAGTTATATCCGTGAGAGGACATGAGAGCTTCCCGTTTATTACTTGTGGATGACCAATAGGGTTGATGAGTCCGTAGTCCGAGTTTGTTGTAGCCATAAGATACGCTGACTCTAGTGAGAAGGATACCAAAAAGGATCCCGAGAGGGGGGGGGAATGGAAGTATTTGACTTTGGCTTGATATAACTAAGTAGATGACTTGCATTGGGCTAGGCTTGACCTTGACATGCGCTAGTACTCATACCAAATGGTGGTGTGAGAGAGCGGTGACCTAAATCCCAGCTATGGAATGTTCGAGAGGGATGCAGGACCTATTACCAACCGGAGAACCCAAGATACCGAGATGATTGAGGGAGAGTGATTTGGACCTTACCTAGAGGAGTATGGTGCTATGACTTAAAGCATGTTTTCCAATAGAGACCATCATACAAAAGATGCATTTTCTTTCTCATTTCATTTTGCATCATGTTATGTTGTATTTCATGTTTTACTAAGTTGCTATGGGATAACTTGCCTTGCTGAGTTCTTTTGAACTCACTCTTTTTTTGCAAATATCTTTGTTTGATTATCCCTTCAGGTACTCATACTACTCCCAAACTGGTTGCTACAGTGACTACGAAAGTGAATAACTCATGGGTGAAGACGTATCGCATCAGGATTAGTCGCATTCATGTGCTAGTTACTCGCTATTTGGATTTCAAAACTTATACTATTAGAAGTTGTATTTATAAGTTAGAAGAGACCTTAGTTTAGTTTGATTACTTCTTTTCTTTCCTTTCTTTTGGGAATCGGTTGTAGTCTTTTCTTTCTAGTTTCGAGCTACATTCCACTATGTTATGTGGAGTGATTTTCCGTGCACTCTACATGTGATTATTCGACATTGATTAGTATATTGGTATCATTTCTTTCCGCACTCTGCTTATATTGTCATTCTCTTCTTCTTATCTTGATCTCTCTTTGTTTATATAATGTTACATTGATTATATCTTGTTCATGATTATGTTATTGTATATGTGGGAGGATGATTTCCTCGAATACTGGATCTTCGGGGCTGTGGATCACACACTCGGGTATGCCAGGTAGGGTACCGGCTGAGTGGATGTTACAAGTGTATCTTATGGCTACAACCAACTCGGACTACGGACTCATCAACCCTATTGGTCATCCACAAATAGTAAACGGGAAGCTCTCATGTCCTCTCACGGGTTGGTTATCAGTCTTGAGTGCCCATGAGCCTAAGTCTACTACTGCAACACTACCAATGAATGGCCCCCACAATGTGATTCATGTCCTCTCACGCGTTGGTTACCAGTCTTGAGCGCCCACAAATCCCTATTGCTGCCATGGGTTACTCGGTCTCAATACCCTTCCGAATCGGATCTGTATAATAGAGTAAGCCTAGCCAAACACTGCTAGACAAGCCCTAGGTATGTCAATCAATAATTTGGGAAAGAGTCAAGGGGCATCATTAGAAAGCGTCTCATACCACCTCCACTGATATCCAAAGACAGAAATATCAAAAAGACATTCCCCATTCCCCAATTATACTTAAGCAATCACATTCCCAATCAGTCATTCACAAACACAACTAATAAATCCATACTTAGGGAAACAAACATCCATACATGATTACAATTGTAACAACCCCGTATTTTTAACCCGGGATCCGTATTGCAGGTCCGAGAACCCGAAGGTCTAGGCGGGTAAATGTGTGGAGTGTCTAGAGATAGAAGCCTATGATCCATACCCTAAATCCATGGATCTGGATTCTCTTGATGATGAATCTGCCTTACTTGGAAGTTGGATCTCTGGAAGGCAAGTGGTGTCTGGAGATTTTCGGAATGAAGGTAAGACCTCCCCCATGTGTTGATTAAGGTCAGGTTGTCTTTGGGTTTCAAACCCTTGAGCAAAGCACCCTTGTATAGCAATATACTAGGGGGCAGTTGCTTGAGATGGTTGATTGAACCAAGCGACCGTCTGGTTTTGGCTGCGGGGTTTTACCCTAATTTGCCCCCAGACCTCTATAAATAGCAACCCTCGCCCAATTAACGAATATTATATTTGGGATTGTTGTTTTTGGTGGTTAGGAGGTAGTAGAGACGTGTTGGAAGGTAGGCGAAGTGCTATTAGAGATCTAGAATCTTTTCCCTCCTTTTCTTGCTGATCTGGTTGAGGTAAGTGAATTCCCATTCACTCAATCTCCTTCTTCAGCTATTGAATAGTGTAGTAGTGTCCTCTCTTTGGTTGTTCATGATCCTCTTATTACGGTTTCCCCTTTTAATGTTCTTGATGAGATTCTGTCCGAAAACGAAACCCTATTTTCGTGAAAAGGATGGATCTAATCAAGGAGAGGATTTTGGGTGACTGATATGCGTTAATTGTTAGGTTTCGTGTTACCCCTTGGTTATGGGCGTGTTAGGTTCGAAATTTGGATTGAGATCATCCCAAAATCGGATTGAAATCGGATGATCAAAAGCCTGAGTTTCGGATTGAAAACACATTGTTTTTGGGGCGATCACTAGTGGTGGTCGCTTGACCCAAGCGACTGGCTGGGTCATAGTGACTTTGTAGATTTGAGTTTGGCTCTTATTTGACTCATTTGACTTATACAATCTTGTAAACCTGTTTATAGGTGTTCTCTATTTCTACTAAAAGTCTTATAATTATTCTTGGTTTGCATTCTAGAGGACTTCTACTACTTATTTACAAGTAAGGATATACAATCTTGTCTTTATGCAATGACTTGAACATGCCAGTCTAGTGTCTTTCATTACTGTTCTTTAATTGTATATACTGCTGTAACTATTTATAGCATGTTGATCTTATCATATACTTGCTATTTGTATTGTCTTTGCATATACTTTATTAATTATGAATGTGGTATGATGATGATTGATGTATTGTGGTTCTGATGGAAAGGGTATTCCATTGGGATATCTTGGCTTGAGATATCAGAGGGTTGTGGTATGGGACACATGCTCACTGATGCCTCCAGCACTATCATAACTGCTAGATGACATACCTAGGTAGAGTCAAGAGTTGCATGGCTAGGTACCCCACATACTACTACCCTTTCGAAAGGAGAATTGAAGCTTGATGACCCATGACAATGGTGATGTGACTCTGTTTCATCCTACAGCGGCAACCAGTTCGTGTGGAGACTTAGTGGTCCAATGTTGTTCATGCAATGGTAGGGTTGTATATGTTAGGGTTGGGCTCATGGACGTCCAAGGAGCGGACCGGGTGTCGTGAGGAGTCATGAGAGCTTTCTGCCCCCAACTATATGTGGATGACCATAGGGTTATGGAATGGAGTCCAATAGCAGTAGCCAATCCGTGAGGGTTCTCATTCCTAGGTTGTGAAGGATACTAAACCAAGTTGGTTGGTGCCATAGGGGACGTATCTGGACTTCATGTAGTGTGTTATCAGTATGACTTGCATTGGATTAGAAATCCCAACATGCGCTAGTACTCACTACCAATGGTCGTGGTGAGAGAGTGTTGACTTAACCCCAACCATGGTTTGAGAGCTAGGTGTGGACTTACCCCTTTACCCAGGTGTTGCTTGTGTCTAAAGATGCTACGCAAGTGCACGTGTCGCAATCAAGTAGTAAATAATAAATAGAGTATCGATCCTACGGAGAATTTTATCTTTAACTTTCAATGTAAAAGTAAAACTGATTTAAACATGATTAACAAGATTGATTTGTGATTGACGAACTAAATAACCAAATGACAGGTAATTAAACTAAAGAACTGAAATGGAGAATAAGCAATAGTAGGAACTTTAATGAATGAAATGAGTGTTGGGAATCAATTTCCCTTCCCCTGAATTTATAATGCAAATACTATAGCAATACTACAGCCCAAAGTATATCAAGAACCTGGAATGAAATGGCATAATGATATTTTCCAATACACATATGCATTAGCATCCTAATTCAAAATCTTCATATTCCTGTGGAGAAATTAAATAAGAATGCAACTTATACCCAATCCCAATCATGGCAATGTGAGGTAAGTGATATTCCTACCCAACCTACTAATTAGTTGAATCCAAATAAAGATTAAGCTAACTCACACCATTCAGCAAGCATCTAGACTCAATTAACTTTTCAGTTAACTAAAATCACAGCATTCATTCATGAAAGATCAATCAATAAATGAAATTAATCAATAACTAACATGTTGAATTCATTGATAATAGATTGTACTGCAGTAAAACTAAAGAACACTTGATAATTACATCTCAAAATTCAGGTTCAGGTTCTCTTATCATCCCAACAAAGTAAGAACTTAGCCCATAGCAGAAATCAAAAGCACAGAAATATATATAGTCATCAACATCATTCAGCTAAAGTATAAGAAGATATAATTATAAATATGAATAGAAAACTAGGAGATGCAGTGCTTCCACACGACTCCAGCCTTCCTCTCCAATAGGTCTCTTTCTCCAGCAGCTCTCTTTCTTTCCCATGAGTTTAGCTCTACTAGTCTTTTTTCTGATCTTTCTTCTATTTTGTTATGCCTCTATTCTAATCTGTCTCCCTCTTCTCTCCCATAGCCCTTTCTCTCTTTCTTCTATAAATATCTTCAATCATTAGGGTAGAACCTGACTGTAGGATCAGTGTCACATCCTCCCAGCCGGTACCCTAACTGGCATACCCGAGGTGTGATCCACAGCCCCGAAGATCAAGTAATAAGGAAATCATCCTCCCACATATACAATAGCATAATCATAAACATGAAATAATCAGGGTTTAAAATATTATAAACAAAAGATTAAAGTCAAGAAATGAATAATCAATATAATCAGAGTGCAAAAAAAATGATACCAGATGTAATCACATCAAAAGAAGTAGAGTGAGGCGGAAACTCACTTCACAAAATACAGCAGAACGCAGAATGTAAGTCTAAAAGAAATAACAACTAAATCAAAGGAACTAAGAGAAATATCTAACATCAGGGTTCTCTATTCTATAAATAACGTCTTCAAAATAGTGGACTTCATCAATCCATTTGAGATGTTTCACGTATATGTTGTCTTTAATCGTAGTACGCAGCTTGATCAACTGAGGGATCATCAGAGTAATCTTGATGGTTGCCAACACCTTGCGTGTAGTACGCTTCATCGGCTTGCGCTTCATCATACTGTTCGCCATAGCAATCAATACCTATAGAATAGTCTAACAAAACAATGTACAAAAGGAATGAGTTTTGAAGAAACTCAGTAAGGTAGTTAATCCATAACAACATAAATAACATGGAAGCAAACCATAACAAGATGCAATGCAATATGAAACAAGTAATGTATGTATGCATCTAAACTCTATGTATGCTGGTCTCTATGGTAGACATGCTTTAATTCATAGCACCGTACTTCTTTGGGTAGGTCAATCACACAACGCCTTTTGGTAATGGGTCCGGCATCCCTCAGGACAAACCATGGCAGGGGGTTAAGTCAACACACTCTTTCACAACCATTTGGCATAAGTACCGGTGCATGTCAGGGAAAAGCCTAGCCCAATGCAAGTCATCTACTCAGTTACATCAACTCAGGTCCAGATACTTCCATTCCTCGCCCCTGGCGATCCTTTCCAGTATCCTTTCCACTAGAGTCCTAATAGTCCCTGACTACGGACTCATCAACCCTATAGGTCATCCACATATGGTAAACGGGAAGCTCTCACGTCCTCTCACGGGTTGGTTACCGGTCTTGAGCGCCCGTGAGCCCAAGTCTAACCATATGCAACCCTACCGATAAATGGCCTTTTTCGAGTATCCACAATGTGATCCATGTCCTCTCACGGGTTGGTTACCGGTCTTGAGCGCCCACGAATCCCCATTGCTACCATGGGTCGTTCGGTCTCAATACCCTTCCGAATCGGGTCTGATATAACAGGGGTACAACCTAACCAAACACTGCTAGACAGCCCTAGGTATGACAACCAATGATTCGGGAAAGTGTCAATGGGCAACCCCGGAAACATCCCATACTATTTCGATAATGTCCAAGGACAGAAGTGTCAAAAGGACACCTCCCAATCCCAAACCAAACTTAATCAAACACATTCTCAGATCAGTCATGACATACACAACCAGTAGTTCATCATATAAAAGAGAATGTAAAAGCAAAATTAGATTAAGCAGTAATAAGTAATTCATATAACATGAATAATGAAAAAGATGATATAAACAAGTGCTACTGTTCTCATAGTAGGAGATCAGAATTAAAGTACAACAACAGTAGGTAATCTCATAGTTTCACAAAGTAGAAACCAGAGAACAAGTAATCTATGTAGTTAAGGAAATAACTGTCCTTACCTTCTAATTCGTAAAGGAACTTAGAGAATCAAGTAAGACCTTGACTAAACCTGAGAAAAGAGTCTTAAACAAGTGTATACTATGAGTTAGGAAAGATACATTGAAGGAAAGATTACAATTCAATCAAAACAGACCAAGAATGGGGTTTCTGTACCCATTGGTCGACTGATTGGTCTACTGCCCCAGTCGACCAATGAGTCGACCAACAGAGACAGTAGCCTTCAAAAATCAGAATTTTTAGAATATGAATATGAATTTGGTGGTTCAAAAGGGTACAAAATAAGGGGGAAACTTTAATGGAAACATCTAAGTCTATAGAGGACAACAAACCAATAATCAAATCAAGTTTCTAGGTCACAACTCAGGAACCAGAAAGTTAACCTAATTAGGTTAAACATAGATTATGAAGGAAAAATATATTATGATCAAGGGTAAGGAATTAAAATTAATAGGTTACAATTCTAGTAAAGAAAATAAAGTGAGGGTCTTCTAATATGATCAAAATAGGGGTTCTTGATCTTACCCAAGAAAATAGGGTTTCACCCTTTTTGGTTCCCATGAAAAGGTTGAGAGTTCCGGATGAAGGGAGGTAAATTGTTAGTCAAAAATAACAAGAAGAATCATTCAATGATAAAGTTTAGGTTCATATAAATTTTACCCAAGAGGTTTCCCTCTCATGGGGAATTACTAAAGGTTCTCCAGATGACCACACAAGGTTAGGGTTTCAAAAGTTAGGGTTTCCAGGATTCAACTGGCAAGGGTTGAGATCATGATGATGATCATGGATCTCAAGGAACATGATGAGATCATGGAATAGATGGTTGTAAGAATGCAGCATCATCTTCCTGATCTCAATCAAGAACAGATTTAAGAAAAGAAATCAGAGATAGAGAGGAAAGAGATCATACACATACCTTTGATGCAGGAGGATGAAGATTGCTTGAGTTCTTGCGAGATATCAACCAAGGATGCAAGGGAAGCGATTAGAATAGGGTTCTAACTCGTTCCAGAGGCTTAAGAGGCAGATGAGGCGGAGTATTCCCGAGATTAGACTTAAATAGAGTAGCCACGATTCAAATTTCAAAAACAGAATCAATTGGTTGATTGATTGGTCGACTGGTCCAGTCGACCAATCAGAACAACAACTTCAAAACAGGGAATTGAAGGCTCAGATCAAGTCCAAACATCAAGGGGTTTTGCACACACCTAAAGTGACATACCTAGTAGGTAGAAATGCCTTCGAACCAATATAGAGAGCACTCCAAGTCCATCAACTAATTCAATCTTCATCAGTGTGCAGTTTCCAAGGAAGGGACACTGACATCCACACTCAAGGATTCCACTCCAGCCATCAAGTCTTCAACTGAAATGGCCCAAAGCTGACTTCTTGCCTTACTTCGGTTTGTTGGACCTACAAACAACAGGGTTTCCGGGTCAGGGTTCAGGGCTGGGTTTCACAATTAGAACATCCCCCTTGAGATCTAGGGCTGAGAACATTCACGTACTTACAAGAATAAAGTCCCCTTTAGTTAGCCATTTTTAGTCATTTCCATGTGAACTTATTCTGGGAATATTCTGCTCCGTGATGTTGCAGCAATCGTACAGCAAAGTTAGAGAACACATTCTTCTTCTATTATGGGTCTTCACCTACATTACCATGAGAAAGAGGGTTAATCAAATTCATCCATTAATCTGAAGAGAAATTCATGCAAGAGTGAGAATAATGACCTTTACAAGATTCAAAATGTTAAGACTCACTAAAACAACATCTAATGACTACTAACACTAAAACAAAGATAAAATACTCTTAAATCAAGCCATCTCAAGTATAAAATTACCAAACTTAACTCTATTTCATAGTGTTATCACCAAGATCCCTACAGAGGTATCCAGTCCTTGCGGGATCAGAATGACTAGACCTACCTAGAGGAGGGCTGGTGTATATCTTAAAGCATGTCAACTATTAGAGACTTGCATAGTTAGATCTTAGTAGCATTCATACTTCTGCATTTCATACATATCATATATGCATTGCTGATGGTGTTGACATATGGATGAGAATTATGTTATCCTTACTGAGTTCATCAGAACTCATTCCTTTATTTCCATGTTATATTAGCCTGTACAGATGGAGGACATGCGTCGGAAATTGGATTGGTACCCCATGAAGGAGCCTTCTCGTATGAAGAGGATGTGGCATCGGCAATGGGAGATGGAGATAGCCTGTGCGGGAGCTCCTACAAGTGCATGGAGTGCGCTTATAGCACCCATTGATGGACGAAGGAGATAGGTTGCCAAGCATTTTGCCAATAGTATGGAGAATAATTGGAGAACCCATCACCTTGCTAAACTTGAGTCCCAGTTCTTAACCTTAGAGAAAGAAACTGGAAAGAAGATTATTTGATTTATTTTGTTTGCTTCCGCTGAACTCTTATTCTTTTTGATCATTTATTCTTTTCTTGATTATTTTATTGGAGTATTTGACTCCTGTAATCTTTCTATTAATTATTGCACTTATTCTTGCTCATGATTATCTATTACTTGCATTTATTATTATTAATGGTAAGACCGTGGATCCTGTGATTATTCACTCCCACGGGTTGTCGGGCGGGTAACCGAGACCCGTAGGTGGGGTGTGACAACAATAATAAATGAATTACATGAACAAGTCCTATTGCAGTTACAATACTTACAACAATAATACAATTATAAGAAAATATAAGAAACAGTAGTAAGATCATGCAATCCGAATCATAAACAAGTAAACATGCATTTTAGGTTATTAGGGTACAACCGTCCTTACCTTAATTAGCTTTGAAGAATTCCAGAGAAAGAATGAGGATAGCTCCAAGGTTAGCAAATAAACCCGAAACAAGCATAGTTCAATCATTAGGAACAAACCCTCGAAGATTGGAAGTCAAAAGAATCGAAACAGACAAAAAAATCAGCTACTGTCACTGTGGGTTGACTGGCTGGGCAGCTTGGGCAGTTGACCCAGTGAACAGTACGAGTAGAAACTCCGAATTATGATCCGAATCTCAACTTTCGGGATTCGAAACACTCCAAAATTTTAAGGGAACTCTAGAATAGCAGTCTAAGACTATCTAGCATAGATTAGGCATCAACAATGATCAAAAGGATAGAATTCTAAATTAATCAAAAACTAGGTTTTTACCAAAATCAATCCGTGAATTATACGGAGAGGCTAGAGAAAATGAGAATTCACTCTAGAAAGAAAAGAACAATAGATCTTAGATAGAAATAATCATAGGAATGAATGTAGCATGCTTTAGAAATCAAAAACATTGAATGACCACACATCTATGAAGATCTCACAAGATCTCATCCTAAAATCAGGTTGTGTAAATCATAGAAATATTGGAGTGAATGGAGATTCACTCACAACTACAGAGATTGAGGAAGAGGTATTAGCAATGATACAAAACCTTCTTCATAATCACAAAGATGAGAAGAAATCAATAGAAGAATAGATCAATGGAAGATTATGAGTGATTACTAACCTTAATGAAGATTAATCACCAAAAAGCTTGAGAATTCACAAAGGATCTTCCACAACTCGAAAGAAAAGGCTTGAGAGAGGCTTCCCACATTCTCCAAAGGCTTTAGAAACAAGTGGGGTTGAAAACCATGTAGTCCCATTAAATAGAGCATCAAAACCCTAAAAATCAAAATTTCACGCATAAGCCCCTGTTGCTCTAGGCAGCCTGACTAGGTCGATTGGCCCAGTCGACCCAGGGTGACAGCAAGCCCAAAACAAGGAATTGAAGCTCCAAACCTCAAAATTTTTGACAGGGCTTCTCCCAACTCAACAAGCAACTCACCTAGGAGTGAGGGACCCAACTAGGTCTCAAGTCCATCAACCAAGCTCTTCATCTTCAAGGTGCAGTTTCTTCTCCAACTCTGACAAGGTTTCCAAGTATAGAGCTCCATCATCAATCTCTAAGGGTTTTGGATCAAACACCATGTCTTCCATTGAGATGGCCCATAATTGCCTTCTTCCTTCACTTCAGGTCTTCGGACCTACAAACAAATGGGTTTTCGGGTTAGGGTTTTGGCTGGATTTCACAAAGTGCCTTGTCGAGACAATAGCGCCAACTGAATTCAAGGTTGGTCTTCCCAGGATTACATTGTATGCTGAGAGATTCCTTATCAGGAGGAATTTAATTAATGTGGTTACTGTTTGTAGATGAGGTCCCAATATCACTGTTAATTCAACAGTCCCTTCCACAGGATTTGATTTTCCAAAAAATCCAAACAACCAGGTCCCGCACGGCTTCACCTTCACAGAATCCAACTTTAAGCGCAAAAAGGCTTCATAAGACATGATGTTTACTGAAGATCCCGTGTCTATTAAAACTCTATAAACATCTCATCGTGTGGTTCTTGGATCCTAGTCATTTCCTCCTTTGTGAAAACTATATCCTTCATCTTTTTTTATTTTTTTGAAACAATGTGAGATTCAACAAAATGGACAAACCTGGCATGAGCTCTCGATTTTAAAACTGAATTCAGATCTAGGCTCCCCAATATGGTCATAATCGGAGACTGCTTTTGCTGGACTCTTTGATTTTCCTGATCTCCAAGATTTTCAACTGGAGAATGAGGCTGAAAGTCTTTCCTTGCCTGGTCCTCTATAGTTCCATCTCCGAGGTTGATCAGCAGCATCCCTCTGTTGTCCTCCGTTTCTTCTTTGAACATACCGATCCAATCGTCCTTGACTGATCAGTCGTTCAATTTCATTATTCAAGACTCTACAATCATATGTGTCATGGCCATGGTCTTTGTGGAATCTATAACACTTGTTTGGATTCCGCTCTTTTGCCTTTGCAATCATTGGTGCTAGCCATTTCACAAATCTTTGGTTTTGGATCTACATCAGGATTTTTGATCTTCTAGAGTTCAGAGGTGTATAGTTTTCTGGAAATGGCCGTGGAATATCTCTTCTAATTTGGCGGTCATTCTTTGGATAACTCCTATTGTTTCTTTGATCCCTTTGATCAAATCACAGTATCCCACTTTCTTTTCTCTTGCCACTATTACCATCAGTTTATTTTCTTGCCTACAAAATATCTTTCATATTTGCGTACTGGTTACATCATGATGTCAGCTCTACAATATTTGCTGGCTTGTTCATAATTAAAGAACTCCAGTAGATGATCATCGGTTAGTCCTCTGAACATTGCGTCATAAGCTACTGCTTCATTGAGGTTATTGATCTAAATCGATTCCTGATTGAATCTTTTCATGTAATTACATATTGACTCGCCTGGTTTTTTATGAATTGCCGCCAAGTTATCTACTATTTTGTTGCTCTTCATACTACTTTGAAATCTTGACAGAAAGATTTTTGTTAGATCTCTAAAGTTTCCAACTGAATTTGGCTGTAGACTAAAGAACCAAGTTGTTGCAGGACCTAATAGGGATGAAGGAAATGATCGGCACTTCAAAGCATTCAAATTTCCTGCTAGCATCATGACGGAATTAAATTGAGCCAGGTGCTCCAATGGATCTGTACTTCCATCGTACATTGTGAACACTGGGAGCTTGAAATTGTGCGGCAATGGTGCCATCATTATTTCTCTTGAGAATGGATTTCGATCCATGGTCTCTTCTACATTTTCTCCATTATCTTTGTCTGTCAATTGTTGGATCTGATCATTCAGGATACGAAATCTTTTGCTGATTTCAGATCCGTGAACTTCAGAATGGATACTTATTGATTGCTCCCTTTCTTTCCAATCTCTATGGCTTCCAGGAATTTTGCTCCTCCTTCTTTGACTTGATTGATCCTTTTTGGTTGAAAATTGATCTTTAGGTCTCAATGGATCAAAATTTAGATTTGTACTTTCTCCCTCGCCTTCTTTGAGATCTTATCTTCTTTGGCTTTATCTTAACTCTTGCATCTAAGGATTTTGGTCAAAGACTACCTCAAATCGAGAAAGAGTATGAGCTCTAACAGCTGGTGAGATTGAAATTCTTCTTACCTTTGGAATTCCGATTTCCTTAATATATGATCTCATCAGATTCTGTGTGTCTAGAATCTGACATTGCATGTTCTCCATCTGAGCAGCAATTTGATTAGAATAGAGTCCTAGTTGAGATGTTGCAGCAGGTGCTTCCGTGAGTTGTTTCTCCTGCTTGTTATGGACTTCGATGAGATGAGGTGAATGATCTTCTGTCACCTTTTGCTTTTGTCGAGTTTGCATTGTCGGAACTTGTGGCAATGGTGTTGTTTCCTTCGTCTTTCTTTTTGGATTGATTCTTGTCAGCTCTCTTTGGCTAGCATCCGCTATCTCATTTACTGGAATCATCTCCCCTTGCTCAGGTGACTGTGCCATAGCTTTTGTTCTAAATTTTGGCTTAGAAATTACCCACAGACGGTGCCAAATGTTGGTGCAGATTTCGCTGAGGTTTGTGAACCATGAATCTCACACCAAACACTCAGATCTAATCGATCTGGTTTGAACTCACACTTCCTCCAAAATTAATGAAATTGTTAGAAACGAAGCTGATCAGCTGGATCGGCATTCCGTCTTCGACGATTAAGTCAGTAGTTGACTAGAACTAATGCTTCAAAGCTCACTGAGAGCTTTTGAGGAGCTTTAATGGAAAATGAGCAAGAAGAGTGTGAGCCTTTTTTTTGTGAGAATTTGAATGTCCTACCTTTTGGAGTATTTGTCCCTATTTATAGGCTTTTCACATGACTCTTCATTGCTAATGATCGTCGGATGGAAAGTTCGAATCGGATGGTCATGATTTGAACTTCGTTTAGCTTTCCGGCGGACCCATAAAATGACTTGTATCATTAGTTGAATCTAGTCGAACGGTCATGAACCGGAGTTAGGGTAATTTATTCACAACAATATTGTATCATATGTACTTCTTTGATATAGTATGATTTAAGAGAATCCCACCTTTGTCGTCTTTGATTCTCTGCGCAATCCCACAGTACATGTAAAATGGGTGTTTTGGTTTCTTCGTGATGATAATCGTACCGGGCGTCAAGAGGGGGAATTCCAGTGGTTTCAACTTTGTCCTCAAGATTGGACCTTCAGAATCAAAATTCTCATCTCTTGAACGTTTGACCAAGAGAACCTTTAACGCAACGAAGACCAAATATTAGTGCACTAACTTTTTTTTTGGATGAATAAATAATTAAATTATTGAAAGCAACAACAAAGAGTGCATATACAAAGGGGGGAGGGGGAGAAGACCAGTCAAGGAAGGGATTAGCGAGAGGAATTGAGACTCCAAGAAGTAACAATCAGCCTATTTCTTAGAGAATCAACAACTGGGGGATGGGGGGGGGGGGGGGAGAGAGAGAGAGAGAGAGAGAGAGAGAGAGAGAAGTTTCAAAGAATCATCAAAATAGGCAGCATTCCAAATCATAACTCGAGATTGGGATTTGCAAGTACATCTTCTCATGTTACGCTCCCACCATAAATGGTGGGCTATGGCTGAAAAGACAAGCTTACCCACTTGGTCACAGATAGTGGCACCGGCATAGCTTCTCAGGATCCAGTTCCAATCTCGAGCAAAGCCAAAAGAACGTCATGATCGGGGCCAAATGGAAGCCAGGGCTAAGGTCCAAACAGAGCAGGATAGCGGGCAAGAGAAGAATAGGTGATCAAGGTCCTCTAAACTATTCCAATAAAGGGTGCAGTTGGGGCTAATAAGAAATGATTAGGTAGGGAGAGCGAGGTTGAGGGCCTTCCAAAGGGTGAGGGAGTGGCGGGGGATATGGCCTTTCAACTAGACAAGGGGGGCCCAGGGATAGGTGTAGGGGGTTCTGAGGAGGTTCCAAACTAAGGCAGTGGTGAAGGATTTGGTATGGGAGTGAAGCCAAATAATGTGGTCATCAACGTGGGATAATGGGGGGGGGGGGGGGGGGAGAGTTCCAAACCTGTGTGAGACAAGGGTGAGGGGAGGGGGACCAAGAGCCATTAGAGATAAGGAAGAGAGGGAGATAGATTTTGGGACACGGGAGTCATAAATAGCTCTAGGGCCAAGGAGAGTGAACAAAACACCCATCGGATGCCAGGGGTCAAGCCAAAAGGAGGTGGAGGTGCCAGAAGATATGAGAACAAAAATGGCGGAAAGAGCATGGCCCCAGAGAAGGGATAGCTTTCTCCAGATCCAAGAGGGGTTGGATGCAAGTGGGATAGTCCAAATGGAATCCAATTTAAGAAGATAGGAATAGACCTAGGGGACCCAAATGGAATCATGATAAAGGCGATCTTCCATATAAGTTTCATGAGGCAAGCCAGATTCATATCAAGAATCTGGCAGATTCCAAGACCCCCTTCAGATTTAGGACGACAAATGGCCTTCCAGCTAATAGGGTGAAGGAAGCAAGAAGCATCTTGGCCCTTCTAAATCAAGGCACAGAAGATGGCTTCCAAAGAATGGATGGTGGATTTAGGAAGGGAGAAGATATTGCACCAAAAAATGTAGGAAGAATGGAGGACTGATTGGATAAGCACCACTCTCTTAGCAAACGAGAGCAACTTGCCCTTCCAAAGCTAGAGGTTTTTCCAAATATGATCAAGCATAGGGGAGCAATGGTGGCGGGTTAGCCTACTTGGGATTAGAGCCTACTGGGATAAGAGGGAGGCCAAGGTAGGACACCGGGAAGGAATTGAGATTAAAATGAGAGAGCTACAAGAGAGAAGCATGAGTAGTGTCAGAGATACCCAAGAGAAAGATGGTGGATTTCTCAAAGTTCATTCTAGGACTCGAAAGGGAATCGAAGGAGGAAAGGATGAAGAGGATAGAAGAGATAAAGATATGGTCAGCCTTGGAGAAAATCATGAGATAATCCGCAAAAGCAAGGTGGGTGAGCTTAAGGGATTTGCACTTGGGAATGGGAGAAATGAGAAGCTGATTAGTTTTGGATTAGAGGAGGCGGGAGAGGACTTCCAGAGCTAAGGTGAAGAGATAGGGGAGAGCAGGCATCGTTGGTGATACCAACTCGAGAAGAAAAGAAACCAGTAGGGGATCCATTAGTGATAACCGAGAAGTGAGGAGTGGAGATGCAAGTCTCAATCCAGGTGGACAAAGGAAGGGGGGAAACCCATGGCAGAGAGGACTTCACTGATAAAATCCCAATGGATGGAGTCAAATGCTTTATGGAGATCAACCTTCAAGAGGGCGGCCGGGGAGTGAACAGATCTATCAAACCCTTTAACAATCTCCACACAAAAGATAATGTTGTCTAAGATACTGTGGCCAGAAATGAATGCATATTGATTGGGGCTCACTAGAGAAGGAGTGACCAATTTAATGCAATTGGCAAGGACCTTAGAGATGAATTTGTAGAGGAGGTTATAAAGGGATGTGGGGCAAAAGTCCAAAAGGGAGGAAGCACTAGGCTTCTTGGGGATGAGACAGAGGAAGGTATTGTTGATGGAGGAGAGTTGGGAAGGATTAAAGAAGAAGCTATGGATAGCATGAATAAGGTCTTGCTCAATGAAATCCCAGGTGGCAAGAAAAATCCCATACTGAAGCCATCGGGACCAGGAGCCTTATTGGCTTTATGGGAACGAATAGTAGTGAGGATTCCCTTCGACGAAGGGATAGAGCAGAGAGAGGGCAAATGGGAGGGGTCATGAATTTATTGAGGGTGGAGGTGTTAAGGGAGGGGCAGGAAGGGGTGGGGGGAGAAAGGAGATTGGAAAAGTAGGAGACAACTTCCACCTTAATACTAGGACGGTCCTAGATCTAGACACCACTACTAGTAAGAAGGAAAGGAAGGGAACTGAAGTTGAGATGAGCTTTGAGGGAGTGTTGGAAGTAAGCAAGGTCGGCGTCCCCATGCTCAAGCCACTTGAAACGGGATTTCTGGAGGAGAAAGCTTTCCTCTTGGGAGGCAAGCGAGGAGAGGGGCAAGGAAAGAGACTTTTTGTAACACCCCCGTATTTCTAAACCGGGATCCATATTGCAGGTCTGAAAAGCCGAAGGTCAAGTTGGAATAAGTTGTGGAATATCCGGATTGAAGTCCATGATCCATATCTTAAGTTCATGGATCTATATTCTCTTGATGAAGAACCTGCCTTACTGCGAAAGTGGATCACCAATCGGAGTTAAGGTGTGTTTGAAGAGGTCCAAAACCAAGGTAAGATCACCCCCACATGTTGTATAGGGTTAGGATTGAGTTGGGGATCAAGCCCTTGAGCAAAGCACCCAAATATTGAAAAGTACTAAGGGGCGGTTGCTTAAGGTGGTTGATTGGCCAATCAACTGCCTAAGCGATAGCCAGGTCTGCTAACGGGATTTTTACCCTAATTTGCCCTAGTTCCATATATATAGCAAATCTCGACCTTTTTACTCATTATTCTATTCGGGATTGCTATTGTGGACGGTTAGGAGGCAGAGAACATTTGCTGGAAGGTGAGAGAAGAATGATTTGCGAAGAAGATTCAATCCTTCGTCTGTTCTGCGAATCAAGTAGAGGTAAGTGATCCCCACACTCTCTATTTTCTTTCCTCATCTTTTGAGTGGTGTGAATCCATCCCCTTTGGATTGGTGGTGATTGAATTGTATTGGTTCTATTCCCCATCAGTGAATTTGATTAGATCCTGCCCAAAAACAGATCCTTGCATTCAAATAAAGGATAGATCTAATCAAAGGAGATGATTTGAATATTACATCTTTAGAATTGTAGGTTTCTGTTTCGTGCTTGTGTTGTAGGTTCATTAAAGACAAAATTCGAAATTTAAATCTTCCCAAAACTGAATTAAAATTGGGAGATCAAAAGTTAGAATTTCAGACTTAAAGGCTATCTATAATAGGGTGGTCGCTGACCCAACCAACCGCCCCAACCGACCGACTGGGTCACACCAGCTCTGTGAAGTTGGTTATTGCTCTAATTTGACTCATGTCTTCAATATATTTTTACAACTCTCTGTTTAGGTGATCTATGAAGTTTACTGGAACTATTGTGAGTGATGTTTACTTGCACTTTAGTAAGATTTTTACATATTTACAGGTAATGATACATTCTTATTTATATGCGATGATATGCTATATGATGAATTGTTTAATTCTTATATTATTCATTGCTCATTTAACTTGCTGTAGTTGTATAAGTTATTGAATTGTAGTTGAATGTATGCTATAAATGATGTTTATATGTACTTTATTACTTTGTGATAATGAATGAGCGATTATGTTATAATGGTTGATGATGTGATGTAGTTGTGATGGAAGGGTATCCATAGCTTGGGATATCAGAGGGTTGTGATATGGGACACATGCTTACTGATGGCCCTAGCACTATCATGATTGCTGGACATACCTAGGGAGTCTAGATTGCATGGTTAGGTACCCTTACATGCTACTACCCTTTTCGGGGAATTGAAGCCGAATGACCCGTGATAATAATGATGTGACTCACCAACGGGGGTTGGTCCAAGTGGTAAGCAGCTTGGTCCGCTTAAGCAAGGTTCCGGTATTGAAACCTTGTGGATGCAAAAAAATTCTCGCTGGAAGACTCACCCCACCACAGCCAGGTGTGCGACCGGGTCGAACACTGGATTGGTCAAGGCAAAGCCTTGGAAACCGGGGTTGGCAGCCAAAAAAAAAATAATAATGATGTGACTCTATTTCATCCTATAGCGGTAACTAGTCTGTGCGGAGATATAGTGGTCCACTGTTGATCATACATTGGTAGGGTTGCATACGTTAGGGTTTGGGTTCATGGACATCCAAGGAGCGGCCGGGAGTCGTGAGGGGTCATGAGAGCCGTTTGTGAAATTAAAAGTAACCGCAAGCGCACGGTATCGTGTAGCTAACGGGTCGATCTCAAGGAGATATGTCACTTTAGAATTAACTTCTTAATGATAATACGAGAGTGGAATGATTCAATTTTTGTAAACTAATTAACTAAACTAAACGATCATAATCCATACATCTAATGCAATCGAATTGAAACGAAAAATAAAGCTAACACAATCAATGCATAAATAAAAGACAAGAAAAAAAAATGCGAACAATAAAAATAAAAGGAAAAGGGAAGTGATCCAAGTGTCAGCTCTGGATCAAGGGAATGGGAGTATAATAATAATAATAATAATGACTTCGACCGTTGATGAGCACATTTATGTGTGAAATCTTAGGGCATAAAGCATGCATTTTATACACTTAGAGTGGAGTTACCTTGGGTTTTATGTTGTTTTTGCAGATTTTAGGACTTTTCAAGATTTAAGCAAATATTTGGAGTTTTGGGCTTGAATCATGCAATTTTACACATCAAGAGGACTTTTCAAGATTTAAGCAAATATTTAGAGTTTTGGGCTTGAATCATGCAATTTTACACATCAAGAAGTACATTCAAATTTTCAAATGCAAAAATGGGCCTGATCTGGAGCATGATGGGCTAGAGATGTATGATTATGGGCCAACTCCGAAATATTGAAGAGATAAAGAAGGCAAATTTGATCTACGGCTGATATTTTAAATTATCAATCAAATTTACAAAGATATTATTGAGAGAGTCCAAATGGAGAAAAGAGTCATTGCATACTTCAATATCTTATTTCCTACTTAGGATTTAATTAAAGAAAGAAAAAGAGGAAAAAGAATTATATTTAGAGAAGGAAGAGGCAAAAATCCCGTTTTTGAATGTCTTTGTCTAGTTTCGATCAAGCCCTTCATCTAACGGTCATCCGATGTCCGATCGTGCTGATTTTTGGAGGAGAGCTTCACGACTACTTAAACCTCAAATCCAACGGTGGAATTATGCATATGATCTCTTTAAATTTGCACGATTAGTACGTCAAAACCCTAATTGGTCTGAGTCAGATAGGAACCCTGAGTTTTATTCAAATTCAGCCGTGCCTCATATCTCATGTAAACTCTATAAAAGGAGAGCATACTCCATCAAAGGAAAAGGTGTTTTAGAGCTTAGAAGAAGCACTCTTTTTATTAATCTTCTCTCCTCCCTCCATTCCCGCTTCTATCTACCCCTACATATTCTTAATTTAGGATTTACTTTCAGAATTTATTTATTGTTCTCCCTTTCCCTGAGTCCTTGATCAAAGATGCCTACAGTCGTGCCTCTCTTTGATTAAGGTTTCCCTTTCCTTTTATTACTTTGTTATTTACTTTCTGCAATTTACTTTCAACATTTATTTATTGTTCTCCCTTCCCCTGGATCCTTGATCAGAGATGCTTACAGTCGTGCCTTTATTTGGTTAAGGTTTCCATTTTACTTTCTACAATTTACTTTCTGTTATTTACTTTCTGTTATTTACTTTCTGTAATTTCTTTTTCTCTAATATCCATTCCCCCGATCGGTGGACTATAAGCTACGACAAAGGGTCCACGGTCAAAGTCATTATTATTATTCTCCCCTTCCCTCGATCCAGAGCTGACACTCGGATCACTTCCCTTTTCCTTTTATTTTTATTGTTCGCATTTTTTTCCTATCTTTTATTTATGCATTGATTGTGTTTAATTTATTTTTCGTTTCAATTCGATTGCATTAGATGTATGTATTAGGATCGTTTAGTTTAGTTAATTCGTTTAACAAAAGTTGAATCATTCCACTCTCGCATTACTATTAAGAAGTTGAATTCTAAGTGGCATATCTCCTTGAGATCGACCCGTTAGCTACACGATACCGTGCGCTTGCGGTTACTTTTAAATTTCACAAACAATCGTGGACCCTTTGCCGTAGCTTACAGTCCACCGATCGGGGGAAATGATATTAGAGAAAAAGAAATAGCAGAAAAGAAATAATTAAAGCAATAAAAGGAAAGGGAAACCTTAACCAAAGAGAGGCACGACTATAGGCATCTCTGATCAAGGACCCAGGGGAAGAGAGAACAATAAATAATGCTGAAAGTAAATTGCAGAAAATAAATAACAGAGTAATAAAAGGAAAGGGAAACCTTAATCAAAGAAAGGCACGAATGTAGGCATCTCTGGATCAAGGACCCGGGGAAGGGAGAACAATAAATAAATGCTGAAAGTAAATCTTAAATTAAGAATATGAAGGGGTAGATAGAAGTGGGAATGGAGGGAGGAGAGAAGATTAATAAAGAAGGTTACTTACTTGCGAATTGAACAAACGATTCGAATCTCAACCAACCCTAACAACCAGATCTAGATCTAGAATGATCTAAATCTACAATTGCTAGACCTAGAGAAAAACGAATCTAAATACTTGAACTTGAACTTGAATTGCATTACATAAAAAAAAAATTAAACCTAAACATTCAATCTAGAAATTAAAATCTCACAAATGCAAGCAAAGAAAACTAGAGAAAGCCTAAATAAACCAAAGAGAAAAGAAAATGTGCTTCTCCTAAGCTCTAGAACACCCTCCCTTGATGGAGTATGCTCTCCTTTTATAGAGTTTACATGAGATATGAGGCACGACTGAATTTGAATAAAACTCAAAGTTCTTATCTGACTCAACCAATTAGGGTTTTGGCATACCAATCGGACAGACTTAGAGATATCAAATACATAATTCCACTGTTGGATTTTAGGGTTAAGAAGTCATAAATCTTTTCTCCAAAAATCAGCTAGATCGGACACCGGATGACCATTCGATGAAGGGCTTAATCGAAACTGGACAGAGACATTCAAAAATGAGATTTTTCCTCTTTTTCTTTCTGAGTATAATTCTTTTTCCTCTTTTTCTTTCTTTGACCAAGTCCCAAATAGGAAATAAGATATTGAGGTCTGCAAGGACTCTTTTTCTCCATTAGGACTCTCTCAATAATATATCTGTAGATTTGATTAATAATTTCTAATCTCAGCCG
This sequence comes from Hakea prostrata, assembly GCF_041222555.1. NCBI lineage: Eukaryota > Viridiplantae > Streptophyta > Magnoliopsida > Proteales > Proteaceae > Hakea > Hakea prostrata. Next base: position 29,025,881 of record NC_142607.1, on the reverse strand, counting down.
TAGATCAAAATTTGCTTCTTTATCTCTAAAATACTTTGGAGTTGGCTCATAATCACATCTCTAGCCAATCATGCTCCAAGTCAGGCCCATTTTCACATTTGAGAGTTTGAACGGACCTCTTGACGTATAAAATCGCATGTTTAATACCCAAAACTCCAAATATTCGCTCAAGTCCTGAAAATTCATAAAATCTGCAAAAACAATATAAAACCCAAAGTAGCTCCACTCAAAGTGTATAAAATACATGCTTTATGCCCTAATATTTCACACATAAATGTGTTCATCAAGAGCATCCCAATAATATGTGGATGACCATAGGGTTAGGGAATGGAGTCCAACAGCGGTAGCCAGCCCGTGAGGGTTCTCATTCCTAAGTAGAGAAGGATACTGAACCGAGTTGGTTGGTGCCATAGAGGAAGTGTCACACCCCACCTAGTCGGATCCGGTCATACCCGAATACCCATGGGGGTGATACACCACAAGATCTAGGTTCGGTGATAATTCCATACAATATGTGATAAAGAACAATTAAATGGATAGGAAATAAAACAAGTTCAAGTATATAATTATCAAGAATGAAAAGAAAGGATTACAATAGTTCAAAACTTCCCTTCAAAACTAAACACCGAAATTCTAGAGAAGAAAGAATGTCAAAGTCTGGAACGGAAAATCATCTACTCTAAGGAAAAGTAACTCCGTAAGAGCAATCCTGACACGAACAAGAAGCATCATGTGCTTCCACTTCTTCTCCAATTACGCCATCCTGATAGCCACTTGACAAAGGGTCCTCGACGAAAGTGGGGTCCTCATAACTTGTAGTGAAGTCTATGGAAACAAACAAAATAAATGAATGAGTTCATAGAACTCAGTGAGGTAACTAACATTCACATCATATATTCATCCAATTTCCATATCACAATTCATAAGACAATCATGTATTTAATAATATAAATAAATAGATGCATGGTGATGATATGAGGTTCCTAACTCTATAATGTAGTCTCTATGGTAGATACGCATTAAGTGTAAACTCCAATCTCCTTTGGGCGGTCTCAGTCACTCTCCCTCAACAAGAGGCATCTATTAGGTTCTCTGTGGTTGTTGGGTAAAGTTCTGTCGAACTAAGGTTGGGGTATAGGTCACCACTCTATCACATCATCGTTCGGTATGAGATCTGGCGCGTGTCAAGGATAAACCTAAGCCCAGTGCAAGGTCATACGGTCTTGTACTACATATGGTCCAGATATCTCCCCTCATGCCTTGTGCCCTTTTGGTTCAATACATTCTCACCTATGAATGGAATCTTCAACGAGAGGCATCTGTTGGACCCCATTCCTTAATCTAGCGGTTATTCACATATAATGGACAGCATGCTCTCCATGTCCTCTCACGGGTTGGTTACAGGTCTTGAGCACCCAGGAGCCCTTATCTATTATATGCAACCCACCTCTCTACGATGATAGTGGGCTTGTTTGACATATAGAACCCAGCTACTAGCATCACGGGTTAACCGGCTTTAATACCCCTACCGGAAGGGTAGTAGTACTCGTAGGGATTCCTAGCCCAACACTTCTAGACACCTATCAATCATGCATTTGGGTTTAATGGCACCACATAAAGTTACTAAGGTAACGGGTGAACCCACAAGCCTAGTAGAAAAAAACAAGGTAAGGAGAATAATAACATTCCTCCTCTTTCTTCTCATACATTACTATACCACTTTCATAACAATAATATAAGATTCAAATGTAAAGAGCAATATCAAAACAAATAGCTTCATCTTCCTTTCGCACAATGTTACACACAAGCATAGTATGATAAATAGAAATTACAGCAATTTATATTAACAAGAGAGATTAAAATAGCAACAAATAATTAAGTATAACCTGGTTAGTTATTCCTCACCTTTCAATTGGATTCTTTTCTCCAAAGATAAACAATTCCCTCCCACAAGAAGGTGACAAAAAGATAATTAAACATAATCATGCAAGAGGATTAACATAAATAAATTAGAAGTTAATTTGGGTTTAGAAAAATCTCAAAATCTTCCCACAAAAACCCAAACAGAACACTAGGTTCTAACTCGCCTTTTTAACCTAAATCGGCTAAAAGTTATTATTTCGCCATCGATTCAAAGTCGAAATGAAATGAAACACTGGGAAAGTCTAATCGGCATTAAAAATATCCTAAGGGTACCTTCAATATGATCCAATTCGATCTAGATCAAAAAGCCCCAAATTCGCTCTCCTAAATCGCCCGTGGGCAACTCGGAGAGTCAAAATGTGAAATCCTTCGCAAGGGATCGCACCAATAACTCTTATACTAAAAAGAAAACTCAACAAGAGAATTCAAGAATGAAAAATGAACCTCATTCTAGCATAATGTGTCTAAGAGAATGATTTAAGGAACCTAACCCTTTCCTAACGTTTCTGCAAAGATCCGAGTCACAAAGCACCTTCGAATGGATGGGATCTGCTCTTTTCCTTGGTTTCTCCTCTTCCCACAGCCTTAACCTCATTCTAGCATAAAAAAAAAAGCGTTTAGAGGTGAGTTAAACATAAAATAGGGTTTTAAAACCCAAAATCCCGATTTTGTCTTGTAACAGAAAATGGGGTGGGGGTGGGGGGTTGGTCACCCAACCAGCCACCTGACCGGCCACTCGATTGGCCCTTGGTTGGGCCCCAAATGAACTCCGATTTTGGTGATTTTTAGTTTGATGGAAAGGTCTTTCGATGATTTTCATTTGGATACCTTAATCTCATCAATCGGATTCTCCATTGCCAGTCTACGAACGTGCCAAAATCGCCTTTTAAGGTCATCGTGATTAATCTTCTCCCTTCTTTTAAACTCTAGGAGAGTTATCAAATCATCACAAGGATCATCCCACGATCATTAGGTCCACTTTAGAAACTTTAGGCTCCACTTGAATGGCCCACAGTTGTTGCTAACTCGAGGTTCGGGTTTGCGGTCCTGAAATCATGGGTTAACGGAAATCCGGGGGATTTCAAGGAAGTATCTGGACTACATGTAGTATGTCATGTATAACCTTGCATTGGATTAGAAACCTCGACATGCACCAGCTCATGCCAATGGTTGTGGTAAGAGAGTGTTGACCTAAACCCCAGCCATGGTTGATTGACGAGGACTGAACCCCTTACCCGGAATCCCAATAGAGTTAACCAGTCCGTGAGGGATCAAAGTGACTAGACCTACCCAAAGGAGGGCTAGCGTTAAATCTTAAAGCATGTCAACCGTCTAAAGACTTGCATAGTTAGATCTTAGTGGCATTCATATATTTGCATATCATTTTTACATATATGCTTACTTGGATATATTGTCATATGTATGTGAGATGTGTTATCCTTAGTAAGTTCGTCAGAACTCATTCCTTTCTTTGTATGTTAAATTATATTGTGCAGATGATATTCCCGAATCAGGAGAGGTTTCGTATGACTGGAGCAACTCCTGTGAAGAGAATGTGGTACCATCAATGGGAGACGGAGATGGTTTCCACGAAGCCTCCTGCGGATGCTTGGAGTGCGCTTTTAGCACCCATTGACGGAAGACGGAGATAGATCGCTCTGCATTTTGTGAAGTCTTTGGAGAAGAATTGGAGAACTCCCTTTATTGCTAAAGTTGAAGCGAAGGCTATAGCCCAAGAGCGAATTACCGAAATAAAAATGTTTTAGTTTATTTATTGCTTCTGCTGAACTTGACAAACTTTTGAAACTTGATTACTTTGATTCCTTTCTTTGATTCATTTTTGGAGCATTTGGACTCCTGTAATCCTTTTTAATTAATTATTTGAACTTGTTCTTGCTTATGATTATTATTTCTTGTATTTATTATTATTGATGGTAAGACCGTGGATCCTTTGACAGATCACACCCACCGGTTGTCGGGCGGGACCGATACCAGCAGGTGGGGTGTGATAGTTTTCCTCCTTAGCCAGCGATGGGCTAAGAGGGTCACTTTGAAGGAGAGATTGGATTTAGAAAGATCCGATCTACAAGCGGTAACTCTAGAGGAGATATTACCAAAAGTAGAGGAGTTCTAGGAGCGGAGGACAAACTTAGTGTTTCGAGCTTGCGGGCAAATGCTACAAAAGGGAGAGAATTACAGTGGACGGGTTAGGACTAGGCACTATTGATAGTGGGAAGAAAGGAGGGATTAGAAGCCCACATGCCGAAGAACTTGAAGGACTTAGGTCCAAAAGAAGGATAATCGAGGAGATTTAGGTGGCAAGGGAAGTGATCTGAGAGGGGGGGGGGGAGAAGAGGGCATGGGAGGAGGGAAAATGAGTGGTCTAGGAATCATTGACTAGAAACCTATCAAGTTTAAAGGCAATATGGGCGGTTCTAGATCTACGATTTTGCCAAGTGAAATGGTGGCCAAACCATCGAAGATCAAACAAACCCGCATCGTCAATCCAGGAATTGAAAGCATCAACCGCCGAGGGGTCAAGGGTATTGCCTCCAATCTTTTCATATGAGAAACGAATGATATTGAAATCACCCCCGATACCCCAAGGATGACCCACCAAGGAGGAGGAGAGTGAAGGTCAACCCAAAGAGGTGAACGATCAACCGAACGGTTAAACCCATTAATGATAGCAAGCAAGAAAGAGGGGGATGAGGCTAAAGATAATTGGAAGTGTAAATTTGGGAGGAGGAGAATAAGAGGGAGGGCTGGAATTTAGAGGGATCCCAAAGAATCCAAATGCGGCCATTAGGGGAATGAGATGAGTTAGATAGGAAAGACCAAGAAGGGGCAATGGAATTGGCAATTTGATGGGCATTGTCATAGTGGACATAGGTTTCAAGCAAGGAACAAAATGATGCTTTTGATTCATGGATGGATTGCTTGATTTCAGCTTATTTAGCAAGGGAATTAAGGCCACTTACATTTCAAATAGTGATGTTAGTCATTTAAATAACGTTGGGGGTGGGCATGATAAGAGCTACTCGGGCTTAGGTCCATGGGTAAGATGGGTAATGGAGTTAGTGGGATTGGGTTTAATAAATGAGCCTAGTAAGGAATGGTTCAGAGGACCAAAGCAAATAGTCGTGGAATGGGGTATGGGCTTTGGGCCTAGAATTCGTTTAGGCCCAACAGGATGGTTAGTGATAAGCGTTGGTTTAGTGGGAGACTTCGATGAGTTAGGAAAAGGCGTTGGATAAGTCGCAGGGGTAATAAGGGAGGTTAAAAGGGATTGGGTGGGTGGCGTCAGGCTAGTTGTATAGGGAGAGGGAAAAGTGGAAGCTGAGGGCATAAGGGGCGAGCTAGAAAGAGAAGGTTGCAGGAGGCCAAGGATCGTGATAGGTTCTGTGCTAGCAAGAGAAGGGAAACGTACCTGAGGTGCTTTAGCATCCAGAATAGTAGGGATACTCTTCGACCAAGTGTCGTTAGGCTTATGGATGCCTTCGATGAGGGAGAAGCCATCGTTCTTGGAAGAAGCAAACGTAGTACATGTTGCAAAGCTTCCGACACAGCAATTGCAGTTAAGACAATAGCGGGCAGCGGGGTTGGAGCAGATGTATGATTGTTCTTCTTTTCTTTCTTCTTCGGTAAGTTTTTTGGCAAGAGAGGCAAACAATGATGTAAGAGCAGTGACAACATCAATTGTAATGAGATTCAGTCGGTCGATCAGCAAACAAGGGATTTCCCTAGCATAAGGAGACATCAATTCAATTATCGCAGGTGGAGACAACATAGCATTCGTCGATGGCGGAGAGCTAAGGCTTCAAGTAACAACGGCATGTCTTTCGAATGAGCTAATGAGGCAACAGGTAAAGACAGCGGAACTAGCAAAGGACTTCTAGCAAATGAGATTGTAGTAGAAGCAGACGTTATCACAGGTAAACACGAATGGGTTTCATGGCCAAACATTAGGCAATTTGTGCATCTGGATGGAATCCAATCATATACAATGAGATGATTAAGGCGTAGACCCAAATCGTCAACAATGGAGATGCAAGGGGGAAGGGGTTTGGAAGCAGGCACGTCCATGTAGATATGAGCATAGGACAGGCGCTCCAACTTAGAGGTCTTCACATCTGAGTGAAGAGGGCGGCCTAACGCAGAGCCAATACGAATGAGGCATTCTTGATTCCAAAATTCTAGAGGAAGACCAGGAAGATTGATCCACAGGGGAAGGGAGTTGAAGTCAACCTTGCGGAGAGGCATGGAGGGCTTTCAAGGTTTAATGAATATCAAGGATTTTCCTACATACCAAGGAAAACCTTCAATGGCTTTGATTTTGTAGGCTGCATAGGAGAATTTGAACAACAGGATGCCGTTATCAACAACAAACATTTCCAGGGAACCAACCAAGTTCCATTGATTAGCAAGAGAGGCCTTGATGATACCAATAGGGGGAGCAGGGGGCAATGAATTGTACGAGAACAACTTGTTTCCAATGGAGAAATCAAGGGCCAGTGGCGGAGGAGGGACATTGGACCAAAGGGATACGGGTTTCAAATGAAGGGGGTATGAAGGAAATATTACACTTAGAGGAGGGGCAGGTAGCAACAGGGATTTTGAAAAGAGATTTCCAGGCTGCCGGTAGAGGGGAAGGAGGTACAGTGGGAGGAGGTGAAGGGTTGCCAGGAGGGAGAGGGGAGGGGGTAAGGGGGGATGGAAAAGAGGTAGCGGAGGTGGGTGTGTTGGAGGTCATTGGAAGAGAGGAGGTCAGGCCAAGTGATGGAGACCTAGATGGGACGATTTAGTATGGCAGTCATTGTTAGTAATGGCCTCATCATCATTCCCTTCTACAGATCCGAAGCAAATGGCCATATAATTGTGAACAATAAACAATGTAAAAAAGAAAAAATAAGTTCTTCCAAGAGATAGGCATGGTGAGAGGCCATGGGTGAAAGATCTATCCCTATCCATTCTCTTCTATTTTTGTGCAATAACTTATGTCCTAGTCATTTTGATTCAAATTATCATTATCATAATAGCCTATAAAGTGCAACTTGAGTATATAGCTGACTAATACCATTATTCTAACCTCAATAATACAGCAATCTTAGGATCTCAATTTGAGACCCCATTTTGACTCAACTTAGACAATATAGGGAAATCATGTCAAGTCTAAACCAAATTATACCTAATAATATGGTAGCAAGAGCTGTAATACACTAATCTTAGGATCTCAATAGGAATAGGAAAGCAAATGACAACAACTCTAACTCACAGACTCTAAAACCAACCAGTGATTATTAACCATCTGAAGCGAAGCAAACGTTAAAAAGCCATATTGATCCCAACCAAAAGAGCAGAAAATATGATTATCCAAATAAGTAGCTAAGGATATGAAAATTCGACAATTATAAACGGCAAATGGTGACTTTTGTGACAGCCTATCAAGCACTCAGGTTTACAATAGACTGCTCCATTAGTCCATACTTAAGATCGAGGGTGGAAAAAGAAAAAGAAATAAAAATACAAGAGCACACCTAGTTTTGGAAATTTCCACCATGAGATGGGAGATCGAAAACACTACTTCTTTTGAGACAACTGGTTTGGGGGATTCCCACAACAAGAGATAGAGAACCAAGAAATTTGATTCTTCTTCCCCTATGATTAGTTCTAAAAAATTTATTTCAAGAGATATCCACTGCAACAGACAGATAACTAGGTATTGTGCCCATTATAGAGCATGATTGAAATCAATTTTTGTTGCAAAACTGTAAGAACCGTAATTCATAAATTTCATCTCGATTACGTTTTCTCTAAAATAAGGTGCAACATGAAACCAAACAAATTTAGTAATGAAATCTGACTCATAAATTGAAATTGTGAGCATAACCAAATAGGTTTAATACCCCTACCGGGAAGTAACAACGGAATCCGATGAAAGGTTACAATCAAATAAAAGAAGACTAACATACACCTCGATCTCAACTTCTCATAAAAACCACCACTTGCAAACCGACCTATTTTTTCTTCATTACTCTTCCTCGCAGTTTCCCCTTTTGAAAGAAAAACAATGACCTGCAGTCCTTTATTTATTTCTTTTGGGTAGAATTTGGGTTTGCTTTTCTAATTTCATAAAAGGGACCAAAAGCAACAACAGTGACAGAAGCAAAAGATCCATTGTGTATAAATAATTAAACCAATCTATTGGTGCAACCTATAGGGGGGTGAATCGGTTGCAACTAGTGGATTGTCCCAATTTTTCAGTTTGATTGCAATTTCAAGATAAATTGAAAATTCAAATAAAATTAAACAATAACAAACAACCACAACACAAGAATTTATCGTGGTTCGACTTCACAAGTCTGCATCCACCCCTCTCTTGGCCTCAAGCGAGATTTCTACTAGTGATTCTCTTTCAATACAATGGGTAAAGAATCAAACCCTTACAATCTTTGTTACGAGGCAAGAGTACCCTTTACAATATTTGTTTATCTTAGGGAAAGAGCACCCTTTTCAATCTTTGTTCACAGGCAAGAGCACCCAAAACCAATTCTAATCTACCTAGACTAGAATTGAACAATTACAAGAGAATGACGTTACCTAACAAGAGGTGTGACACTTTACCTCTTGTATGAGTGTGATGCAATGAGAGTTGTATGCTCAATTGTAAAATGAATGCACCACCAACGCCTTCAATCACCTCAAGCTTGACTTCCACAAGCTTACATGACACCTTGGAATGTTCTTCAAGGTTGAGTGAGGATGAGAGGCAAAGCACAATTGCTTTATTATGATTTGAGAGCTTGAGATTACTTTTAAGAGTAGTTGATCAAATGTGAGGTTCAATGTCTAAAATGGGGTAAATTGGACTTAACCCCAACGGATAGATTTTAGTCCAAATTTCAGTCCAGACAAACGTCCGTCTGAAAATATAGCTGTTTGAAAAATATAGCCATTGCAAATTTTTTACTAGAAGGATGTCCGTCTGAGCTTCAATGACCAGATGGACGACCGTCTGGAACAGACGGACGTTTATCTGAGGCACATAATGCACATTTATGTGCATACATGGACTTGATTGGGTTTTTGGTATTTCTAACCAACCCTAAGCCTCATACACTCTCTTAACATGTCCTAGATCAGTCTAATGACATGATATGTGTATAATTGAGTGCAATTACATATGAATGTACATGGAGTGACTTATGTCCTAATTTGCTAAGTCTTCTTGCCTGAGCTTGAGTTGATGATCATTGATGTTCTTAAGTCTTCTTGTACTCCATCCTTCATGCTCATCTTGACTTAGACTTCATGTCCATCTTGGCTTGGTCTTGGCCTTGACTTGAGCTTAGGCATTTGGCATTGAGTTGGATTTGGTCTACTTGCTCTCATATTGAACTAGACAAATACAACTCAGTATAGCCATTAGTAATCCATGTTTGTTATAATCAAAACTAATGGAGGCTGAAGTGGTAATGTTGATATGGCATTTCCCAACACAAGCCAATTTACCTGGGAAACGACGATGTGCAAATGAGAGTGCACGTGTTAGGTTTCACCTACACTACATGGGTGTGTGTATCCACAACTATGTCCATCCCTCCTTTCTCTTCCCTAAACACCTCCTGGTCCCTTGTACATTTTTTCACCAACAAAGCAATTTCAGTGTCCAAATCGGCTTCATCGCACACTCATATGCTCTCTTTCTCTTGCTTCCTCTCATAATTGGGTTACAATGAAATTGAGTGTAAGCATGATTAACGAAATAATCATGGTGATGAACATTGGAAAGGAGAATTTCCACCATGGTATCTTAGGGAAGCAAGAATCATAGTCGCACATCAAAAAGAATGTAAACAGTCTTGATCACCGAGTTACTTCCACCTGCAAAAGCCTATACAACCATATGTTCCCATTTGTGCCTAGAAATCGGCAATTAGTAATGGATTAACTCACTATTAATCCCAATAAATATGTATCAATGTAATAAACAAATTTTTAAAAAATGTAAACGGACATAATTATTATCCTTATAAGAAAACTAAAATTTCTTGTTTGGAGTAACAGCTTTGGTAGGTTAAAGAAAAAAAAAGGTGAAGGAGTTTATTTCCAAAAATATCCTTGTAAGTTCAAAAGAATCTCGTTTTTCTTCCTGGGAAAACACAAAGATATCGAATAATATATCAGGTAATTGACGTTTTCTTGAAAAATGAGAAGGAGAGAAATTGAGACTTTAATATTATCTCGAGGATTTAAAATACAATTTTTTATATGTAATTTATTAGTGACTTAAAGGTCTCGGTGTATTATATGTAGTTGTGTATAATCAGGTAAATGTAGTTGTGTCATTTGAGTTCATGTTTTTATAATAGTAGTATTATATGATATGATGTGAAGTGTATGCTTAAATAAAATTACTAGAAAACCATTTCATCAGGTTTCTAGAAGCACAACGCTTTTGGAATTAACACATCCTAATATTTATTATTTTAAAATTTTCACAGCTTGGGGAATGGAAGTACTTAATTACATTTATAGACGATTTTTCTATATATTATCATGTTTATTTGTTAAAATAAAAAGATGAAGCATTTGAAAATTTTTACAACCACGATTGAAAATCAGTTAAACATTAAAAAATTAAGAGATATAGAAGTGATAGAGGTGAATATTCTTTACAGAATTCAAAACATTTTGTGCCTTTGAAAGCATAATTTTTTAAATTACTGCACATTATCCACCCCAATTAAATGGCATAGCTGAATGAAAGAATGGAACCTAACAAAAATGTTAAACTTCATGTTTTTGAATGTTAGCATGCTTGAATGTTATTGGAGAAGTAATGTTAACTGTTAATCATTTTCTAAATATGCTATCCCATATGAATTCTATCATAAACATTCTTTTAGAGTTGACCTCTTAAAACCTTGGGACAAAACCATAGAAGACATAATATGTGGCCTAAAACCAACATTTGTGTATTTTTAGGATGTGTAGAAAACAATGCTACAGCAGCTCATGGATCTATCAACTAATGTGGTGATAGAATCTGGGGATGCATTGTTCTTTGAAGATAAGTTTGTTCAAGATTAACGCATTTACCAAATCCAACATGAATGATTACAAAGTTGACTATGAAATCTAAAGTAATTGCTTTAACATTAATTCCAATATGATTCTTGAATTAAAACCTACACATGCTTCCAAAAGAGATAGAATACCCAAAAAATTTGGTGATGACCATGTGACCTACCATTTGGAGAATGTTCCATCTTCCTATAAAGATGTGGTGAGATCTAGGAACTCTTTGCTATAAATAGAGGCAACTGATGATGAAATGCACTATTTACTATAATATAACATATGGACTTTAGTTAATTCGCCAAAAGGTGCTAAGAGTGTGGACTCTAAATGGGTCTTGAAGAATAAACTAAATCTTGATAGATTTGTAGCTCTGCATAAAGTAGGTTTAGTAGCTAAAGACTATACACAAGTCAGTGTAGTGGATTATTTTGATATTTACTCATTATTCTATCATCTAGCCACGATTAAAAGCTATACATTTGACATTCCAAAATCGCATCGATCGAATAATTTGTTGGTGCATCCCAAATTGGATCCCAGTAAACATGTGATTTTATAATTTCTCCATGGAGACTTGAATCTATAGATGAAATCTACTAAATCAACTTGAAATCTAGGCATGTCCAAAAAAGGTTTTGAAGATAAATTAAATCTTGAAAATCTTTATATAATCTTGAACAAGACCAAAAGAGATTTAGTCAATATTGGCTCTTGTTCTACCATCTAGCCTCAAGTAGATTCATTTTGGCATCTGATTGTAACCCTACGATGTGCATCAAATGGCCGTAAAGGTGGTGCCTTAATGGAGACTCACCTGAGATTCGATCAACTCAAAAGGCATGTCATGAAAGGCTTTGTAAATTAAACGGTCTTAGATGGTCTTGAACAAGACCAAGGTCTAGTAATTTGAGCTCTTTCTCCATCTAGCTCGTAAAGTTAAATCAAACAATATATTTGCAAATATTAGCCAAAGGCTCTAGAAAGTTTAACATTTATAAAGTTTGGTGGCAGTCCACCCCTTTCATTGTAAATTCTTCTTTCCATGCTTCTTACAATTTCCCTAGAGAACTTAATGCAAATTCTCTTTTGACCAAAATAAAACTTGTTTGGATACATAAACCTCAAGCATTTGTCTTCTCTTCCTCTTCTCTTGGAGCTTTACCTCTCTCTTTAGTCCATGTGGATTGTAACTAGCAATGACCAAACACCTAGTAAAGGGGTCATAAGTCAACTTTTCCTTGTACTATATAAAATCATATGTCAACTTTTCCTTGTATTTTATATAAATTATATATAAAAGCTACCCTAAGGATATAGTCAAGGTGCGCATTAGCTGTCCAAATGAACTTTAGATCCAAAAAGAGAAAAGAACCCTCCAGCTCGGTCAAATGACAACCAACCCTCATCAGCGAACCCACCAACCTGCTTCATTCCATCTCCTTCTAATTTATTCCGACCACTACTCAATCTTGTTGGTTTGTCTATTGTTTTTTTTCCTGCATTCGAATTACATCAAGATCAAGTGCAGCCAAGCCAACAAATAGGGCTTTTCTCTTTCCTCTCAAGAAAGTGAAAGTCGGTGATTTGAGACATTATGAGAAGCTTTGCAAAGATGAACCAAAAAGACCCTTTACAGAGAACTTCATATGGGGTTCACTCTAATAATTTGAGGATGGGAAGAATCTCTAAGTTGTGATACCATTTGCAAACGCCATGGCTGGTTAAGGGAAGAAAGCGAGTAATTGGAGCAAAATCAACAAACATAGTTCCTAAAAGCCAGAGAAGGGAGTTTAAAACTTTAAATCCTCCACCCACATGGACAGGAGAGAAAGAGAGGAGAGATTCGTCTTGTGGCATACTGAGAGAGAGAGAGATCTTTTCCAAACTAGAGAAATTCTCCAAACGAGTCATGTAAAATTTGACTTTCTATATGAGGCCGTTTGAATACTGAAGAGATCATCAAAATGAGCTTTTGTCATGTGAATGTGAATCAAATTAAATGAATTGAAATCCAGAAAAAATATCAGGCCCAGAGGTTTTAAGTTCAAAGAATGCATCTTACGGATCAAGCATTCAAAGGCAAGATCTTACCAGATTACCTTTGAATGCCCCAAACATCACAACCCCTTAACCTAAAAAATAAAGATAGATAGATACACACCATAAAAATGGATAAGATTCTAAATCTATGGCTCACATCGGGTGCCTGGGAGTGGACAACAAAGCTCTGTATCTTCACTATGGTGTCGTAGCTTTTAACTCTAGGGGGCTTTGGTATGGGAGTGTGATCCGGAGCAGAAGAACGTTGTTTTCAAATGATGAGACTGGCTTTCTTATACACTGCAACAGAATAACCTTAAAGGTGACAATGATTTCAAAAGGAAATATTACCTTTAAACTGTAGTTTCTGCTAAAATATGCTGATCCAGCCCTTGTCACTTCTAAAGAGCAGCTATAATCCGAGTATCAAGGGGACCTGAATCTTCTGCAGACCAGCAAACCGAGTGGCCATCAGATGGTAAGGAGCAACCACCCTGCTACAGAGGAGCCCGATGCATGGCAAAGAGTGTTGGGAGCCTTCTTCTCACCAATTGTCGAAATTTGTGAGCATTGTTAACAGAAGACCTGCAGGAGGACTTGTATCCTTAGAACATGGCAGATTGGAAAACCTCTGGTGTTACACAATTATTTTCATGAGTAGGACTCCTTTGCTGTTTTCTTTTCCGACATGCTGCGTTACGTTAACACTTTGCTGTGTTCTTTTCTGACATGCAGCGTTAAGTAATTCAGCACAATCCCAGTGAATCGGATAATGAACCTTAACAACTTCATGGCAAACTCCAAAGGGATGAGCAAATGAGGATATAGGAAAAAGAAAACAAATTTATCACAATTCAAGTAACTAAAGTAAGAATTTTCAGACTGAGCTATATGTTACCCATCACAGAGTTGAGCTAGGTCATTAGCAGGCTTGGAGATCAAATGAACGCATACACAAGAAATTCACAGGAATAGACCAAGACAACCCGCACAATGCTTAGAATGTGATGATACAACTATAACACTTAACTAGAAAACAAATCAAGTTCTAATATTCCATTTTCACTATTGCTTTTGAAATTTCTGTAGTTTCACACTGAAGCCAATCCTTGGCACAAATAAGTGCCTCCAAAGTCTCAGGTCGCAAGGAAGCCCGATAAGGATCAAGCATGGTATGTCTGACATTAAACACAGCATCGGTACCAACCGTGGACACTGGGATCGATAAAATGTCACGAGCCATCTTAGAGAGCATAGGATACTTGAGGTTGTTTAGTTTCCACCAGCCCAATATGTCAAAGTCCTGTATCCGAGGTACCAAGGACTCTTCCAGGTACTGATCTAACTCTGACTTTGACTCTTGACTTGCAGATAATGCAGAGATGTAATCATCAAAATCCATAAGCCCATCGCTGGAGGAAAGAAATGCACCAGGTGATGTCTCCCTCTTGGGACTGCAGGAAATCCCATGATCCACATAAGTTGGGGTGAGGGGAAGTGGTTGTGCTACATAATCTGAGAAAAGCTCATGAATACCCTCATCGACAATCTTGATGTACGTGTTGGCATCATCCCCATAGATCTTTGAGAAGCTGAACTCCACAAGCTTCATCTTGAAACGTGGATCCATAACTACAGCAACAGCTAAGATAAGGTTGCAGTCCTTCCAATATTTATCGAACTTCTCTTGCATTGGTCTGGCAAGATTGCTGATAAAGGGATCCTGGTTTGCAGCTGCATGTGTCAGTTCCAAATGAATTTTCCACACCTCATGGAAGAACATATTGGCAGTTGGGTATGGTGTAGTTGATAAGATGCTAGCTGCATCATATAGAAGCTTCAAGTAAGTGCACAAAGTTTCAACTTGTTTCCAGTCATCCATCGTGGGTGCTTCCTTGTCCGTATCCAAGCAAGAAAATACTTCCTTCAACTCCAAGGCAACAACCAGCATGAGATATGTTGTGTTCCATTTTGTTTCATCATCAAGGACTAGAGTCTTTTTGCTAGGGACTTGAAGTTGTTGTTTAATCTCATTGAAGTTATCTTCATGGGTCTCTGATGTCTTCACAAACTTAACACTTGAACGGACTTTATTGACTGTTTCCTGTACTGCTGCCAGTGCATCTTGTGCAATGCTGCTTAATACATGGGCATAGCAATGTCGTATTAAAAACTGGCCATTGAGCATGAGAGGATTTTCAATAGAGATAAAGCCTCTGAGATTTCCAGTTGCTTCATCATCAGAGAAGTGGTTACCAACAGTGATGGTAAATACCTTGCTCTGCAAGTTCCAATCACAAAGGAAAGCCACTAGAGCTTGAGTTAAGGCATGGCCAGAGTCTGGATTTGGGACCATAACAACATTAAAAATCAGCCGATGAAACTTCCAGTCTGTGTCAATATACTGTCCCCTAACCAGAATATAGCCAAGATTTTGGTTTGAAGTCCACAAGTCTAAAGCAACGCTGATATGTCCAGGCATTCCTCCCAGAACATTTTGAAGGCTTTGTTTCTCCCTTAAATAAATAGCCACACAGTCCCCTTGGACTGTGCTGAAACTTACCATATTGAACCGAGGTTGAAGATTATGCACAAAAGCTGCAAAGCCCGGATGTTCTACCATGTGAAGTGGGTACTCATGTTCTATGATCATTTTAGCAATCTCCTGTCGGCAAATTTCCTGATCAAAGGGAAAAAATGGCGAACCAGGACTTGCCCTCCGTCTTTTCTGAGGAGGATCGGTAGCACTCCCAGTTTTGGAATATGGGGTGAGTTGACCCTTCTCCTGGTTACGACGTGTTGCAGGACAAGTCCCCAAGGCTATGTGCCGTTTGAGGTGGCTGGTACCTGCCAGTTTTGACCCAGTACTGTATGCAAATGTCTGCTTGCAATGCATACAGCAAGCCCTGGTACTTCCATTACCCACAGATTCAATAGTAAAGTGTTCCCATACTATGGACTTCTTCCTCCTACGCCTGTTGTTAGGCTGAGTTTCTTCATTAAGTAGCTCAGTAAATTCACCATTGGCTGACATCTTGAAGATTAACCCTGTTAAAGCAAAGCACAAGACATTAGAATGTTCAAATGATACATCTTTGGTTCAAAGTACTAAGATCCATCCATAAGGATACACATACATATCCGGACACAATCAGAAATTCAGTGTGTCATGATTCTATCATTTAACAGCAGATCCATCAAGGACAAGTATTAATAGAATTAGAGGTTGCCAAATAATTGAATTTTCCTTGTTGAATAGGGTGGATGAAAAACTCCCATAAGAATTCCAGAAGCATGGCAAGATTGTCAAACCATCTGGCAGAAATAGCAATGACAAATCCGCAAATGATTCTCTTTGTTTATTCTGACAGAAAGAAGTTCAGACTAACAAATTTATGTACACGGAAAATACAGGTTTTTCTGAAGTACCACTGGATTTTATTGAATTAGGTTTCATAGAAGATGGGGCAACTCCAGGGTTTAAAAGGGTAGTTCTAATTCCGTCTCCAGGATGCTCAAGATGCATCAAGGTGTGAGGGGTAGATAGCAGTGTACAAAGAAAGCTAATTTTAGATGCACAAAAAAGCATAAATTTAAAGATCAGTGAATTAAAGATGTGGTTATCAAAAATATCCTTCTTTAGAGAACAGTTATTAACTCTTCACAAAGCTAAGCACCCAATAAAATTTTCCAAATGCATATCTTTTAGACTAAAAACAAAAGAAAAAAAAGGAAATGAAGTTAAAGAACATAAAAGCAAACAATAAGAATAGCCTAACCTAGTACTAACACAAGTAATACAATTCAGACGCTTATTTCTGATACCATCATGCACATTGAACTATTGAATGGACTAGCAGCTGAAACTGCAAAATAAACACTACCAAGTGCATGGGGTTCCAGCTACTGAACGATCTGGGACGGGCAAATTTACGCAGCCTTAACCCCTGCTTCACAGGAGAGGCTGTCTCCAAGTTTGAATCTGCAACCAATTGGTTGCAACATTACAACTTAACCATTAAACCAAGGCTCACCCAGTTTAGTAGGCTTAGTAGCTGTAAGCTGTAACCATAGAAAAATGAAAAATCTAATCACATGTACAGCTATACGCTGTTAATATAAAAGCTCCCAGTTGACCAAAAAGAATCCAATCATGAAGCATGAGCTTATTGGTCACAGCATCTAGACAATCTTAGGTGTTAGAGGGGCCTGGATACAAGGAACCAAGGCACCTGGATGCTTTGACGACAAATATTGGTGTCTTCTTTTTTATTTTATTTTTGGGGAAGGGGGGGTGTTGAGGAGAGGGATTGATGGCAAGCAGAAACACAGGAGTGGTAGCATACAACTAAAATCAAATGGTGTACCTTAACAGCAAAGCAATCAAACAGACATTTGAAGCATCCAATTGGGGTGGGTGGGGCAGAGAGAGAGCAACTCAGCAAATATAATACATTATTACTAAGCTATGAAACAAGACAGTTACCATCATTTAGACTTGGATAGATATGGTAGGCTTTTGACATGATTTATAGCCATCTCTCTCTTGAAAATATTGTGTATTGCATATTGCAAAACTAACCTACATCAGATCAGGAGATCACTTTCTTATCATGATTTTCCCTTCAGAATGTGATTTTCTATTTCTCTTCAAAGCAAACTTTCATATTTTCTTAGCCAGGTACAATAACTGCATTAGTCCAATTTGTGCAACCATAGCAAATGAACCAAATATAACCATAGCAAAGAATCTACAGTAACTAGAATAATGGAAATGACCCCACAATATATAATTCATCCTATATTCAAAGCTGAAGTTAACTAAGCCCACATAATAGGTATCAACCCCCCCCCCCCCCCCTCTAATTGAAAACATTCTAGTATTAATAGCTCCTTCATTACTAGAATTAGTGACTGAAATCAGGGCAATCAATATAAAAGCTGCAAAGTCACAGTTCCAATAAATAGCCCAGAAATAAAAACCCTCTCTTATATAAATGGTTCAAGCCTAGATGACTTCCCGCAACAGATTTGCCATATTTATCTCTATGAGATAACCATTTCACTGAAACTCAAAGGGGACAATTAAAAGCAATAACTACATCTGAAGTGCCTGAAAAGTGAAAACTAAAAAGCATTCATACCTACTGTCACTTCAAATTCAGACAACGCAAGGCCGTGCTGTGACATGAATGAGGCCCAGCCCACCTTGACGTTCTGGGCCTTCATAAATTATCTCAGCTAGAAAGATATACACTGCATGTACATCTAACATTAGCGGCCGGTTCAAACTTGGACCAACACAAAATGGTTGATCCGGTTAGACCCTAAGAAGTTCTGCGATGACACGAAGCCCACTGACCAAGCCCAAACACCCAAACCTGTGTAGATCGAGCTCTGATGTGAGCTTCAGCGGTTCTTCGCTACTTCAGTTTTATGGGCTAAAATCATCAAAAGAACCCATCGAAGAGCTCATATAGTGTTGGATCTCAGTTGAGCTTTTCTCCGAATTCGTACGAAAACCAGGTTCAAATCAACGAACCCCAAACCCTTCCCTTTTCCCCCAAGTAATTAGCAGCTAGGGTTACCAAAATCCTATCATTCTGCGGTTTCTACCAGTAGACGAAGAAATCCGATGATCTTCGTTTTCCACATATATAGTGAATACTAAACAAAAACCAGATCAAATAAACAAACCCATAAGCGAATGAAACAAAACCCAACAAAAGATAATCATAATCAGTATTAAGAACAGAACAAACAGAAACCCAGGTTCATATAGAAAATCCAAAGTTTTGAAAAGAAAAACGAGCTAGGGTTCTCACTTTTACCAAGTTTCGAGAGGAGAAGCGCCGGAATTAAGTAGACGGAAAGCTCAGGTCGCGGTTCGGAATTCGCCGGCGAAGGAAATCGATCTAGGGCTTGGAGCGGTGAAGGAGAGGGAGAGAGATAATGGGCTTGAGCCTGAAAACCTAGTTGGACCTGAACCTATGGACGGCTATGATAATGGAGAATGAATTGAAATAAGAAAAGACTTCTTTGGATTTGGACTTGAGGTCCAACACGGTTCAGATCCAACTCTATAAAGAACCGTACAAGTAGGCGAGTAGCCCACCAACCGTTTGAGGCTTTGAAATAAATTTTTTCGATTGGAAAACTGGGGTCCACTTATTGCCTTTTTATAGTGGGGTCCACTTATTTGACTCTGATTATGTTAGAAGCCCAAAGTTTTTTATTTATTTATTTTCACACCATAGCATTTTGTATTAACGAGAGAAATCCTCACAGCAGGAAGTATCACGAATTCACGATCTGCTGTTTTAGACTTCTAAAAGCCTTTTTTATTTTTTTTTAGGATTAATTTCCAACGTGTAACAATGACTTTTTTGTGAAAAAAAACCAACGTGTAACAATGACTATTTTGTGAAAAAAAACATCGTTCTTAATCATTTGTTTTTTTTTTTTTTTTGCAAAATTTAACTTCTTTTTTTTTTATATTTTTTTTATGAGGTTCATTCGGGCCAGCTTGCACGCACCACGATTACATCCTCAAATTAATGCCGCCGACTGAGTGCGAACCTAAGACCTCCTCGTGGGAGGTAGAGTCTTTAACCGCTTTACTAACCCATCATTGACAATTCTTTTACTAAAGTGTTAAAATTGTGCTCAAATCACTATTCTTTTTCTCGTAAATAGGGTGGACCAACTCAGGGGCCGGAATTTTTAAATTTTTTATAATTTCCTTAGCTATTTCATTTTTTATATTAATTTCTTTCATTTTTTCGACTTTTTCTCTTCTCACATGCGAAATATCACTATTCCCCCCCCCCCAAATTTGAAAATCGATTAAAGATAAAATAATATGTATAAATGTCATCTATATCTAAAATACAACTCCTCAATCCCTATTTATTCTCCCCTCTCATCTCTCTCACATCTTTTATTCCTATTTATTCTCCTTCTATAAATGTAGGTTAACGGAAATTTTTGAAAAAAAATATATTATTAAATATTCAAAATGTCATTTCTAATGGAAACTAACTCCTCAATCCCTATTTATTCTCTTCTCTCTTCTCTCTTCCATCTTTTCTTCATATATATTCTCTTTATATAAAGTGGGTTAAGGGAAATTTTTGACAAAAATATATTATCAAAAAATTCAAAATATCATTTATAATGGAAACTAACTCCCAATCCCTATTTATTCTCTCATATCTCCTCTTTTCTTTCTATTTATTCTCTTCCGTCTCTTTCTTTCTATTTATCCTATAAGCGTGGATTAAGGGAAATTTGGAAAAAATTCTTCTCCAAAATTAGGTTATCTTTCTTTTTTTTTTCAATTTGTTTATTTCTTCTATAATTTTTGTTATTTGTCTATAGTTAATAAAGTAACTAACTATCATTGGTTTGCATCCCTTACCTAAAAAAAAAATTTTGGTTTGCAACTGACTTTTTAGTTTTGAAATTATGTGTATTTTTTTTGAACTAATGCTTTAATTTACTTATATCTTTTAAAAAAAAATACAATTACCAATAATTTACATAGTTTTGTCAAATATATGTGGGCCCCACAAAATATATATAGAGGTCTTATAAGGACCCACACAATATGTGTGGCAAAAAAGCATTAGTGCTTCCTCAATCTTTTTTTTTTTTGTGCAGAAATGCATTTATTTGAAAGAGAAACCTCTAGGGAACATACAGTCAGTTTGATCAAAGTACAAGTACTAGTGGATAATGGGGGGGGGGTGGAAAGGGAGGTAAAAGAAGATTGTGAGTATGCTGCATAAGAAGCAAGTTTATCTGCAACATTATTGCCTTCTCTAAGAGTATGAACAAAGGATACAGATTCCAGATTATGCTTCAGTAGATGGATGTCCTCAATGATGTGTTTGATTCTCCAAGGAATTGAGCCGAGTGGATCGCGAAGAAGATTGATGATTGTCTCGTTATCTCCTTCAAAAATCAGGTTTTTGAAGTTGAGCTTAATAGCCCACTGCATAGCTTCTCTGACCGCTTCGGCTTCTGCTTGGATGGCTGTGAGATGAGGCTTATGAGTGGCAAAAGACATGATGAAGGTGCAGTTGTGATCCCTAGCAATACCTCCCAGACAGCAGGCATTGCTTCCGTTTGGGAGCTTGATAGAAGAGCCATCGATATTGAACTTGATAGAATTAGGTGGAGGAGGGGACCAAGAGATGAGTCTATGCTTCTTCTTGCCGCTTGAAAGATGCGCGTGAGATTGGAGTTCTTTGTTAAGATTCCAGGCAAGCCACCATGACTGCCTAGGACTTCTGAAATCTTTCTCGTGACTAGCTTTGTTAAAGGTTGCCCAGATGGCCCAAAGTGCGATGATGTGTAATGTTAAAGTTTTCTCTTCTGAAGATCCTCTGTGAACTGCATTGATCCAGTTAGAGAGCTAGGTACCAATGTCTGCTGTTTGGATAAGCCAACAAACTCTGAAATTGCTCCACACCTGTTTTGCATAGATGCAAGATAAGAATATGTGATTAATATCAACAGTATTATGGGAACAGTGGGGGCAAAGTTCCTGGATATTACATCCTCTGTTTTTGAGAAGATTTGGAGTCGGAAGCTTATGAAGAAGGAGCTTCCAGGTGAAGTGCAAGATTCTTGGGGTGAGGGGAAGGTGCCACATTTTAAGCCAATTGAGCTTCTCATCCTCAATGTTCTCTTGGCAAAACAGCTTATATGCTGAAGCAACAGAAAAATCACCATTTGAAGTCAGATCCCAAATGATGGAGTCGTCACACTTGGAAAGAGGGATCTGAATGTTCAAAATAAAATTTGCCAGATCTTCGTTCCACCATCTAGAGATGATCTCCTGATTCCATGTTGAATCCTCATGGTTGATGAACTGAGAGACAGTCTGGGAGCTTCTCTATTGCAGGGCAGTAGTGTGGATTGTTTGAGAGTTGGATGAATCCATCTATTAGTCCAGGGATTAATGTTTTTCCCATCCCCCACAATATGAAAAATGTTATTCACCATGAGATCTCTGACTTTCAATAGAGATTTCCAGCTCCAAGATGATTTGAGATTAGCAGTAGCCTGAAGGAAGATGCAGTTTCTAAAATATTTGTTTTTTATAACACGAAACCACATAGAATCAGAACCTGTAATAAGTTCCCACACTCTCTTAGCTACAAGAGCTAAGTTGAAGGCACCAAGATCCTTGATATTCAGACCACCATATCTTTTAGGCTTGCAAATGGCCTTCCAAGCAATGGTATGAACATGGTTCTTATCTCCATTAGACCAGAAAAAATTTCGATTGGCAGCCTCAAGCAAAGATAAGGTTTTCTTCGGGAGGAGAAAACATGACATAAAGTGGCTTGGCATGGCTTGAGTGACAGCTTGAATGAGTGTAGCTTTCCCAGGATAGCTCAGCAGCTTGGCTTTCCAGCTTTGTAGTTTCTGGTTGATCCGATCAATAAGGTTTGAGCAGTGATGGTGTTTGAATTTTCCATGAAACATAGGGATGCCCAAGTAAAGGTCAAGTTCAGATGTAGGTATCATGTTGAATTTTTCTGTAAGTTTTTTCTTGACCAGGTTTGGGGTGCTTTGGCTATAATGGACTCTAGTTTTTTGGGTATTAAGGACCTGACCAGATGCATTACAGTATTGATCAATAATCTTGTGGAACTGGGTGATTTCCTTAAGATTAGCTTGACCAAATAGGATGAGGTCATCAGCAAAGGCCAAATGGGAGAGACTTTCACCCCCTTGACATAATCTAATACCCTTGATCTTTCTTCTAGATCTGGCTGCTTCAATATGACTGGATAAGACTTCGGCACAAAGTACAAAGATGTAAGATGAGAGGGGATCTCCCTGTCTTAATCCTCTCTTGGGTTTGAAGAACTCTATAGGAGAGCCATTGACAAGAATAGCAAGCTGTGGAGTGGTTATGCAAAACATAATCCACTTGATCCATTGCAGGGGGAAACCGTATGCTTGTAACACTTTCTCAATGAAAGACCATTCCATTCTATCATAAGCCTTACTCATGTCAAGTTTAATGGCCATAATGCCTCTCTTCCCTTTTTTTCTCTGATTGATTTTGTGCATGACTTCATGCCCAATGAGAATGTTATCCTGGATATGTCTTCCTTTGATGAAGCCATTCTGATTGAAAGAGATGATGCTGGGCAGAATTTTTTTGATTCTATTAACCATAATTTTTGTAATGACCTTGTAGGTAACATTACATAGGCTAATAGGTCTGTAATCATGAACAGAAGAGGGAGACTCCACTTTAGGTATGAGGGAAATGTAGGTTTGGTTGGTGGATGAAGAGAAAGTTGAAGAGGAGAAAAAGCCCATCACATGATTGATGATTTCTTTTTTGCATATATTCCAAGTTGAGTGATAGAAACCGCTAGAGAACCCATCCGGGCCAGGGGCTTTTTGGTCTGAAATCTTGTGGATGGTCTTGAAAATTTCAGTTTCTGTTACAGCTTGGTCCAGAATTCTAAAGTGTTCTTCCTTGAGTCTTCCCTTAATGATGTCTAAGAAGGAGTCTTCAATATGAGGGTTAGTAGAGGAATACATAGATTTGAAGTGTGTAATGAAGGCTGATTCAATCTGATGGGGGTCATTAGTATCGACACCATTGAAATTCAGAAATCTGATTTTATTCCTGGCTCTCCTCTTCATAGTGGATATGTGAAAAAACTTAGTGTTTCTGTCCCCCCATTGTATCCATTGAATTTTGGATTTTTGATGCCATTTCACATCAATTTGGTTCAGGGTCAATCTGAGGGAGGCAAGAAGCTTGTTTTCAGTAATTTCCCAATGTAGATCTCTGCAGTTCAAAGGACATTTCATGTGGATATCAATGTCCTTTCTAATGCGAGATTCCTTTTTATGTAAGTCTCCAACCTGAGACCAGTTCCATTTTTTGAGATGATGCTGGAGGTATTGGAGTTTGCTGGACAAAATAAAAGAAGGAGATCCGTGGAATTCCTTTGGCCAGAGTTCAAATATTATATTAGTGAAGGAAGGTTCAAGGGTCTAGAATTTCTCAAATCTAAAAGGCTTATTAAGTTTGATGAGAGGAGGGTCAAAGTGGAGAAGGAGAGCATAATGGTCCGAAGTAGTGACAGCATGATGTTGAATGTATGCTTCAGGGAATAAGTTGGTCCAATCAGGGTTGGATATGAATCTATCAAGGAGGCCCTCCACTCTCCTATTACCTTTTTGTTTATTACTCCATGTGAACTTATGACCATGAGCTTTGATACAGCTAAGATTAGCTTCAAAATTAAATTTCTGAAATTCTGAAATACGATGATTTTTTAAAGGAAGTCCCCCTCTTTTATCAAGTAAAGTGCAATAAGAGTTCCAATCCCCTCCAAGAACCCAAGGAGTATCCACAAAGTTATTTAAATTTGTGAGAATCATCCATTGGTATTTTCTGATGTTATGATAAGCACTCAAGTAAACAGAAGTCATAGTCCATTTCAAAGTGTTGTACGATACATGAGCGTGAATGCTCCAATAAGATGACCAAAGTACATCAACAAGAACATCATAGGACCAACATAAAAGCAAACCTCCTCTACCATGGACAGGAGGAACAGCAAAATGATGAGGAAAACCTAACTTCCTAGAGAAAGACTTCAAACAAACAGTAGAGCTTTAGATTTCAGAGAGGAAACAGATAGAAGGCCGCAACTTTTTGATACATACCTTGATTTCTCTTTGTGTCGAGGCTTGGCCAAGGCCTCGACAATTCAAGTAAAATGCACTCATGGCTCCTTTGATGGCAGTTTACGGTCTGCCATCATCACCTCAGAATTATGAGAAGTGGTTTTGATCTTCTTCAGATCAGGGGCTGTAGAGTCGGCAATATCTCCTATCTCCTTGATAGTGCATTTTCTTTTGATGGGAAAGAGAGAAGAGCAGCTACGGGTATCACTTGAACCAGCAGTGTTGTGTTGGGCAAGGTTTCCTAAACCCATGGGATGGAAGCATGAACTGGTGGGAGGGGGCATGCTCGCATTAGAGGGGGTGGATTGCTGATGGACATGCTTGAGCATCCAATGAAAGTGTTGAATGAGGGGGGCAAGGTGTGGGGTGGCTGGGATATTGTTGATATCATTGTTTGTTGGGGGGGGCTAAGGTGAGGTTGGTATGAGTCTGAGAAAGATAATCCGCAGGTTGTGAGATGGTAAACTCCATATCTTCAAACTCAGGGGTGGATGAAGGATCATTTGACTTCTGTTCTTTGGCTGGTCTAATGATATTAATTGGGATTGGGTCATCAATAGAGTGATATCTTGGAATTTCCAGTGAGAATGTATGTGTCATCCAAAGGAAAGTTTTGAGGAGGCAAAGTTGTCTCTCCTTGGTATAGGATGCAGCAATTGGAGGATTGGGGATGCCGTTAAGATCCGTGGGGTTGAATTGGATGGATCCAAGGAATAGGTCATCATAAATTTTGATGGTTTCAGTAAGAAGGCTAGCTCTTCTAGCAGGGATAGCAGCCTTAGGTAAGAGCCGGTTGTGGATTTCAGCAGCCTTGTTTGAAGTGATTGATTGAGTGAACTCTCTAGAGGATTTGAAGGGGCAGTCACAACTTTTATGACCAATCCTGATGCAGTTTGGGCAGATGGCTGAAGGTAGGTACTCATAGTTGAAATAGATGATTTGCTGTTTGGTGGGTGTGATTTGGAATATCACAGAAGGAACAAGATCCAGGTGAAGGGGAACAAGCAACTCGGCTGCAGGCAAGTTGTTAGAGGCAACAGGACCTTCAGGGTTCTCAATTTCAAGGACATGTCCAATGGAGGAAAATAGATCAAGAAGGATGTCATCCTTGTGCAAGCTCCAATGTAGATTAGTGATCTGAATCCACATGATGCCGTGGGTGAAGGGAGAAAGGTTGGCTTGAATGGATTGATCACCAGGGTTGTAAGAAGACAATGTGATTCTTGTAGTACCAAGGTTGGGAAAATAGGACCACATTAAGATCTCTAGCTCTTGAAAACTTGATGATGAATCTATCTGAAGCTCCTTCGATGAGATGGAGTCCATCAACCTTGACAGTCTTGGACTTCCATCCCCCCTGGATCATCTTCTGAAGGTCAGAATAGGTAACATGAACGCCATCAGGGACCCATCCGATTATGGTGTATTTGAGATCTTGTTTCACTTCATGAAGTTTCTGTGAAGAAAGGGCAACCTTACTAATGGGTCGGACAGGGAGGTCGATCTTAGAAGCAAACTCAGCGGCTAATCTCTCAGCTGAAGGATCATTGGGGATGAAATGGAGGAAATCGGAGTGAATGGAACTAACAGAGGAGGTATGGGGGGAAGGGTTTGCCATGGCCTTATCCACGAAAATCCCAATCACAATTTTACTATCCCTAAACGCGCAGAAAGTTTATGTGAGAAAACTAAGGGATGAGGGAAGCAAATCCTAAGCCCCAAGTATATATTGAGTGATGGGGGGGTGTATGAAGACATGAAGAGCGTCCAGAAGAGGGGGTCCATAGATCATAAGCTGGAAATTAGGTATAATGAAAACCTACGGCCGTCGGTAGCAGAAGTATGGCAGTCACAGAGGATGAAGATGAAGAGTCTCATTGAATGCGAAAGGAGAGATGAAATAGAAGATGTAAGGTCATTGGTGCACCAAACTCACGAATCGAAAAATAAACCCAAAGACAATACAAAAGGAAAAGCAAGAGACAGCGAAAATATAATTTTCAGTGCAAAAATATGACATGCAGAATCAGCGAGAAAGAAGATCTGAAATGCTTTCTCGAAGAGTAAAACAATCATGAAATACAAAGAAATCAAGTGCTAAAGCGCCGAAAAAGTGAAAAAAGGCAACATGCAAAATCATTTCAGCCCAATGGAGGAGCTAAGCAAATAAGTAATAGGTTCGTCTTAGGTACATACCTCAAGAAGATGGGTGAAATATGGCAGAGAGGAAAGTAGAAACCAGGTACCTCAGGGATCTATAGAAGAAAGTTGAAGGGCATCATGGATCTCCAGTCGGAAGAAGCGAACCAAATCCAACATCACCCCACCGAGGAGTCGAACAGACATAATCCGAGCTCAGGTGGAAACTCAAAGAGGAGCAACAGGAGAGGTCATCTCGCGAATAGGGCCTCAGAGATCACAGATCGGCGAAAATCAGAGAAAGGGAGAGGATGGAAAACCCTAGGAAAATTGCCTCCGTCCGGTGGAGGGAACCGTCTAATTAGTTGTCTTAAGCTCCCAACCAAAACTACTCCTACTAGCACAACTAGCATCTAACAAAGTGCTTCCTCAATCTAAACTTTTATTATTCCCCACTATTGAATCCTAGTTCTGCCCCTGCTTGTAAAGAATGTCATTCTTAAACTGACCATTACCAAATGGGCACTAAACAAGTTGATGGTCATAACCATTAAATTTTGAAACTCCCAAACATATAGAACCTTTACCTGGAAGATCAGCTTTAGCATTGATCTTTCGACAAACTGGATAGTCTAGTCAAACAATACAAAAAGAGACCTAATATTCTCATAAAGATATTCATTCTTACTAAATTTTTTGTTAATAAAAGAACCGGTCCGACCAAAGTTTCAAGAATTAGGAATCTAAAATTGGATCAGTGAATCACCTTATTTGAATTGGAAACCCCCCCCCCCCACTGATCTCAATTTTTATTGTTTCAGTTGTTACCAGTTGAAATTGATCTTGAGTCAGACTGATTCATGCGCTGATTCTATTTTGACCAAAAAATAGCTTTAAACCGGTTTAATCAAACCAATTTAAATTACTAATATGAGAGTTTATTAAAAATTAGAGCAAATTGCACTAGCATCCCAAAATGGAGACTTTAAAGTACTGACACCCCACTTTATGTTTGAAAAACACAGATATTTCAAAATTGAATTTTCATTAAACATATTAGTCCAATTTATCACTGAAAATTATTAAATTACTATTTATTTTATTTTTTTCCTTCATATTTTGATAGAGATATTTATAGAATTAAAATAAAAGAAACAATAATTTAACAATTTCCAGTGACAAATTAGACTAATATGTCCAATGAAAATTCAATTGGAAATCTATGTTTTCCAACATAAAGTGGGGTTTCAATGCTTTAAGGCCTCCATTTTGGGGTGCCAGTGCAATTTATTCTAAAATTTATCATGGCCAAGAGTTGGAAAACTATTACCATGTCCCTAGGTTTTTCTCTTTTTTGGGGTGGTTCTGCATTACAAATAAGGTTAGATTAATCTGATGAATGTATTTATTTATTTATTTTTTTTTGGTCAAAAGTTCAAACATTTCATTCATAATGGAAAGATAACACAGCAACAAAAAAAAAAAAAAAAAGACTAAGGGATGGGCCAAACCCAATAAACCCTCAGAATACTGGTTGTGACAACCACAGAGCCAGAAAAACCTAATGGGTATGATAAACATAACCACTACCATCTCTTGCGGATACACACCATACAGGCAGTCACCAACGACATAACCACGCCTCAAAGGTGGAAACCAAGCACGCCACAAGGGCTGACAAACCATATGCCCCAAGGGCTTACAAACCACATGCCTCATAGGCAAAGACGGAACACACCACAAGGGCGGACAAAAAACACGCCCCAAGGGCTTACAAACCACACGCCACCAGGGCAACAAATGAGCACGTCACAAACGCGAAGACAGAACACGTCACAAAGACGCCAACTTAGTTGTTGAGGCAAAAGACACCCGTTTCTGAACTCCCATCTTGAAGCCGCTATCCAGGATATCACCATCAGCAGAAAACGAACAAAAAGTAACAAAACATGTTGTAAACGATTGAGGGATCTGCACGCACACTAAAACTGTTGTTGTAATCACAATACTCCTTTAGAGCTGAAACGTACATGAAGTATTTTCTTTAAGGTATTTAGACACCCCGAATTGTGCAATACGGGTTCTAAAAGTGTCTTTACCCCAAGATCATTCAGCCCAAACCTTTAAGGTTGCACCTCAGAAATGTTTACTCAAGGTATAATTAGGTTCAACAGGGAGAGAGAGAGAGAGAGAGAGAGAGAGAGAGAGAGAGAGAGAGAGAGAGAGAGAGAGAGAGAGAGAGAGAGAGAGAGGAGGAGGAATTTTGTGTGTCAAGAATGAGCATGAAATTGAGTTTATATAGAGCCCCAAAGGTTGTGGGTGAAAGGGTGAGGCTGTGAAGGTACCTTTCAGCTCAACTCTCTTCAGCAAGGTACCTCCAGCTGACCTCCCTACAGGAGAGTGCCACTTAAATGGCATCTCCACATACCCATGACAAAGTGTGCCTTCCGGACCAAGTCCCAAGTTATATAGATTTATTAATATTAATATATATCTATATAACCATAGTAGGGTCACAACAGATTCAAGGCTCGGTTCGTGTCGCACAAAATAATAATACATGGACCCTTACTATATATAAATCATATAATCCAATTCTCTCAACTCGATGTGGGAGTAAATAAAACCATGGATAAAAGACACGATTTAAACAAATATTTATATAAAATAACTTTAATAGTTTTAAACATATTTTACAACAAAACAAACTCCAAAATCCCAGAAAAATCGCCCAACACTTGCATCAACCATCTTGTCTACTGTCTTGCATTTTTTCCGGAATCTTTGAAACAGAGAAGTGAAGAGAAGACTGAGAGAGCTAGGGCGATGGATAAAACCCAGAAAAATAGAAAACGAAAGACGAGAATGAGAAATATGGGCTGTAGATAAAACCAGAAAAGAATAAAATGAAAAACGAAAAAGGGAGGTACTGGATAAAAATCAGTAAAAAAAAGAGAGACCAAGAATCGAAGAGTGGAGATGGAGAAAGCAGAATCAAGGGTCGGAAAAACAGAAAAACCAGAGCAAGGAGAATCGGATAGAGGAAGAGGAGCAGCAGGGGAAAAAAGAAAAAAAAATCAAAAAAGTAGAGAGGGGGAGAGGGAGAGGAGGCCGGGAGGGGATGAGAAAAGTAGGTGAAAGAAAGATTAGGCGGAGAAGGAGAGAGTCTCTCCACCTCAAGACGACGCGGTGGCAGAAGCTTCTGAACGAAAAAAAATTTTAAGGTTCCGTCCGTTGAGAAGATGTGAGCTTTGCAAAATGGGAAATGAAGAACAAAATCATATTTTGTTTGAATGCAAAAAAATTTAAGATGGTTTGCAAATTAGTTCTTGTCAATCTCTTATCATAGGTAGGAGATGGCCTTAATCTTAAAGTAAAGAAACTAAACGGATGATTGACCATTCTGAAGAGGAACGTTGGTTGTTCCGAAATAAAGAACAACTCCCATCAATTTGATCCACTTCATAGTTAAAAGATGTTTACTGCAAGTTCTTTGACGTCAAGAACATTGAGAAAACATTGTTCTTTTGGTGGGGTAGAATTTTAATGCTTGGACATCTCTATTTCTTTAAACCTTTAATAAAATGGGTGATACGACATCCTCCACCTCAAAGGGTGATTTTCTTTAAGTTCCATCAATGGATATATATATTGTCCATCCAATCCAAACTATGTGACTTCAAACATTTGTGTTCTTTTGTTTAATAAATTTTTATTTACCATTTGAATATCGTGAGTAATGTTTATAATTTACTAATTTAGTAGTTATGACTATGATTCAGGTTTGAATAGTACTATGATTTAGGTTTGAACAGCCCTAAACCTCCCCCCCCCCCCCCAACAGTGAATTATACTAAAGCCTCCACACAGACTCCAGAGATGAGAAAAGAAGAGTCCATAATAAACTAGGAAGAAACCTACCACCAGCTCCTAAAAAGTTTGTTTAGCTCCGCTGTCACATCTCTCCAGTCGGTCTTATCTGGAATACCCGGAGGTGATCCACAGCTCCGAAGATCAAGTTTAGGAACGATTATATCCACTTAGCACAATAACATAATCAAAAGCAAGAACAAATCATTGTATTCAAATAATTTAATAATAAAAATCAAGAAAGAATCTCAGAAAGATCACAAAAGAATATTAGAGTGCGAAAAACAACTATCAAGAGAAGGGAAGCGTACTTGAATAGCGTGAGAACCAGAGTTCTGAGGTTCTGTAGCTTGTGACGACTCAAAGGCAGCCAGGGTTCCATCAGGGATGAAGGAACAATGGCCTTGGAAGAGTGAACTGGATCGATGTTGGGTGGTAATGCAATTTCAGACGAGACAGAGGGCTTCGTCATTGGCATCACTGATTCTGGATTTGCAGAGATTTGTGGTTTTTCTTTTTTCTTCTGTTTCTCTGGTAAGTCTTGGCGGCCGGAGTAACAGCTGGAGTTGAATCAGCGGCAGGAACTATGGTGCACTTATCTAATCTGTCAATCAAAAGACTTGGCGCAGAGTTACCATGGGAATCCAACGGCATAAGGTCTTCAAGGGGCAGCAGTGATCGAGCAGGTAGAGGCAAAGTGAGTCACACTTCAAGAAGAGGCAGAGGAGAGACACTTCCGATGGGCGGAGGCATCGGTGGCAAGCTACCCATCTACGACTCTTAATGGTCTTTATTTACAAGAAGAGTTCCTTTAGTATTTAAGTTTTAGGGGGGAATCTATTTTTAAGGAGCTTCCATTAGATCTTTGATTATTATTTTGGATGGTTGAGATTAATTGTAATGGATCCTAAGGACCTAATCTATAAAAGGATCCCATTTAGGATTAGAGTCTTTTAGTAGGCTATAAATAGCCTATTCTTTCTTTGTAATTCTTAAGCTTGATTATTTGAATAAGATTATTTGGGCTGAGAATTTTGGTTCTTGTTGAGGGGGCCATGTTTGAGTTAAAAGTTGAGTTTCTTCTTCGAAGATCAGCACCAACACTCTGTCTAGCACTCTTCTTCTAGAAATTCCAGCAAGTTTCCAAGAATTTCCAAGTAAAGCTACCCCAGCCCCTTCCCCTCTCTCCCCTACCATTGAAAGCCTCCCCCACCTTTCCTTTTCAACTGCAGCTACCCCCAGCCCCTCCTTCACCTGTCCTAACCATTGCAAGGCCCTCCCCCCCCCTCCCTGTTCTGCTCAAGCATCCCCAGCCCCTCAGCTTGCTGCTGAACCTTGGCAGCAGCTTCCTCAGACCCCCACAACACCCCTAATCACCTCCCCTACCCCTTATGACTCCCCCTACCCTACGGTGCCCCCCCTCCTAACCCTCTTGGCCTCTCTCTCTCTCTGTCTCCTTTTCCTTCTGGCGAACCAGAAATAGAAAAAGAAGGAAAAGAAAGAAGAAAGAAAGAAAAGAAAAACGAAGAAAAGAAAGAAAGAAAAGAAAGAAAAGAAAAGGAAAAGGAAGAGCAAGGAAGAAATAGAATAGATCCTTTTCCCTCTCCAAGATCCAACCCATATTGATACCCATTAATTATCCTTCTTTTCTATCAATGTTAGGAGTTATATTAGACACCAATGACCCAAAATTAACCCATGAGAATTTGTTAAGCCTCATGTTTCCCCTTTCCATCCCATATAGTTTTGTTAAACCCATAACTTACCCATAACCTCTACATTTAGATCCCCGTCTTGATTTAGGTTTCCTAGGTATTTTTGATACATACCGTATTTCTGTGTTAACCAAATTCTTCCACACAAAATTTAACCATACTATCCATTTGATTGCTGAAAGATTCTAGGCAAACCCTAAATTTTAGGGAATCTTTCCAAACCCTGAAATTGGGTTTCACATCACTAACATTTCTGAGTTGGAAGTCATTCATCAGGCAATATAATCACTTATTTTCCCTCTCTCTTTTACTGGGTTGCCAAACTTGACTTCTTAAGGGAGAAATGCATATTAGTATAATTATAAATGACAGAGCTTTATGATTGATATTTATGTGGAACTAAGTTGGTGGGACTTAGTTATAAATGTATGTTAATAGCTCTGAACCGACTTGGTGGGATACTGTTTTACAGAGGTTTATTTATTTATATGTTCCTAATCTATTCTTAGGTACTGTTCTCTTTTTAAAGCTCTATGTTATATGTTTCTTCTGATAATAAGTTCCTAAACTGCATCATATATAGTTTGGTTGACATTTACGGATTTCAGGCCTACTTATAACACATTGGATATGGGTTGCTATCTTATTTTACAAACTCATTGTAAGTTTTGGAGAAGTTCATTTACCAAATGCTTGGGAATGTATCTATGATGGCACTCATGCCCGTGGACTGGGCTTAACATACTTTTCTGTTGTTCTATTGTCCTGTTGTTGGCTTCTCGTTTTCCTTAAACCCATTTTTCTTGAAAGTTGTGTGTTAAATTTGATTTTGATTTGGCCAATTTTATTCTAAAGGCATGGAGACGGTGATGAAGAAATACCATCAGAAGTTTAGAAAAGTTAGGGATGAAATGATTCGATGGGATGAGCTTCAATCCCAATTGCTTTCTCAGTTTAGAAATGCCTCTGCAGGTACTTTTGTAGTGGAGACAGATATTTCTCTTCAGCTAACTGATATTTCCTTTCAGATTCTCAAGTACAAAATTCTATTTTTCACTATTTTCCATGATCAGGTACTACAAGAGACCAAATTATGGCCAGTTGAAATGCGTCAATGGCATATGGGAGGCAATTTTGGGAAAGCAAATGGAATTGCTGCAAACCATTTTGGTTTCTATGAAGAGAACACTGTGAGCCCTATTTCACGGATGATTTTGAAATTTACTATTATCTACTTCATTTTTGTTTTGATTTGTGGTCCCTTGCTATCTTAGAATCATTATAAGGAGTTGGCAAGTTCTTTTCAAATTCTAATATATTTTTCTCATGGATTTCTATCTAAATTTTAATTTTCTAGAGAAGGACAAACTTTGGACAGCAAATCATAATTGCTTCATTTAATTCTATTTATAGTTTTTATCTTTGTGGGAAGAAGGGGGCCAAGGCTTGGGTGGGTGCAGAAGCCTTGGTTGACCAAGAATTAGCTCTAATGATATTAGCTTGACACAAGTCTCGATGATTGTTTGCCTGGGATTGACATGGAGAAGAATGAAGCAACATCATGCAATTGTTTTCACTGTCAAAATTATGAATTTTTATTTTATTTACTTTTTTAATTTTTTACTTTAATCCTGAATATTTTCTGGGACCCAGGGCAACCCCTAAGCTTTATTGAAAAAGAAAAAAAAAAAAGAAAAAGGAAATATGCATTTGGAAAACAGGAAGCTCAATCTCACCATACCAAGGAAAACAGAATGCTCAATATCACCAAATCAAATGATAAACCCTCTGAACTGAAAAAATTACAATTAGAGATGACATTACATTTGAAAGATTGGTAATCCAGCATTGTCCTGCTGTAAAATGAGACTGAATCCTTGAGCTACTAATTGTTAGAATGGAACAATATTTGCCCATGAATGTTATTAAAGTATTAGGAACATATATTCTTTTTGGTTGCCTTCTATCTTTTCTAAGATTTAAGCTCTGCTGATCTTTTGGCATTTGCAATAATTGAAATCAGTGAAGAGTTTCATGTTGTTGTATCTCTTGAAAAGATTGTATGGAGGGGCTTAGACTTTTGCATGAGATGTACCACTCAGATTAAGGGGATTCTCAATACATAAACAGAGTTTTACTTGTTCTTTGTGCATTCTTTATCTTGAGAAAATTCCAGAAGCTCTTTTTTCATATAGATACCCAAAATGTTATCTTTGGATGTAGCTAAAGTGATTCCTACCTAATTCAGGCTGGCCTGGTCCAGAACATCTTTTGCACTCTATGGTGGTGGTGCCTACTAATAGGCAACTACCTTAAACCAATAATGTGTTAAAATAGTTGAACAATTTTGCTCAATTGAAATCCTTATATACTGTCTCCAGTTTTCTCCTATAAAATGTTCCCAATCATAGGCAGTATACATTATTAGGCCAAGCTGGTGGAAATTGTTTGCCTGCTTTAATTTGAAAATTTCCACTGATCTACTAGTTAATACATAATTATGACCTCTTCATTGGGAGCGGCAATCAGATACAAGGGATTAAACATCGAATATCAATTGAATTAAGAAAAAGAAAGAGCCTAAAACCCCAAAACAACCACCCAGGCCCAAGAACTATAGGACGAAACAGCAAGGATCAAAGTGAAAGAAAAGAAGACATGATTACGGGTTCGACCCGGGATTCAAGTTTAACCAACTATACTAAATCTTGGGATGTTACAGATAAGAAGAAGAAAGGACAAGTTCACGATTACACGACAGGAACAAGCCCCAAAGACCACGGGACGCCCTTCCCGATCAAAGCCCCAACACCCATCAAGAACCAAGGAAACAAAGCGCAGGGACGAAGACGGCGCCATGGATACCCAGAGAGCCCAGACCCCCAGAACAAACCCCCATCGAAAATGAAATGCACGCCGAACAACCATATGAACCCACGTCGGTCATGACGAGTTACAACCAGTTACCCCAACAATTGGGTTATCCAGAGTTTTTCAAAAGAACAATATTATTGTTAGAATATCAGGGTACTGTAATCAGGTCTATGAGAAAGAAGAAGTGTGAAATAGGAAGAAGAAAGAAGAAGGGAAAATGGAGAAGTTATCCACAAAGAGACAACCTGACAACCTGAAGCAAGAGTGTTCAATTCTCTATCGCAGATTTTCTCTTATATTTATAATATTCATTCACTTGAAATAAACAGGGATATGAGACCATAATTCTGCTCTACTGATGATTCTTCGTTATACTTAGTAAGCAAATTCTGTAAATAGTCTTAAAGGCTGAAATAGATAACACCCCTAGAGCTTCACAAATATAATTGTAGTACAATCATCCAAAAAGATTTAGTTATGGTACTGACCTAAAATTTTGAATTTCTAGGTATGAGCTCAAGTTGTCAATTTGAAACTCAGGTATTTAGCAAGTTTTGTTTTTTTCTTTTATGTTTGAAGAGTTAAAGTTACCTTGTTCCTTCTAGATTTTTTGGGATAGAAAATACTCTAGTACATTTGTTTCTTTAAGCACAAAAGATGAGCATGTCTCAAATCGAATTCAGTTAGGTTCTTCTCATGGTCCTTGATGAAAATATTATGGAAGACCCAGTTGTGCAATAGGGAATGGCAGTGTGGCAATTCTAAAATAGTAATGCCAATTTATAATAATATCAAATTTCAGGATCTTAAATTCTGTATGTTTTGGCATGTTTTCGCTTGTATTTCAACGATCCATTTCAATCGATTTTTTGAGGTTAACTTCTCAGTGAATTCCTGAAGGTCATTAAATTTCATATTTATACCCTCTTTGTCTGTTATGTGGTTGATATTGGAGCTGTATAGTGAGGCTTCCTTTAGTAGATTGTATAGGAAATGGTTCTTTTCTGGAAAAGTTAATATCATATGATCACTAGCTTTAAGATGTGGAACTATCAAGAAAAGAGATGAATATTGTGGAACTTGTATCTGGTAGATGTTACATGAATGCATCAAAAGCTTTCAGTACAGCCATAGTGTGTGGGTTTTGAGTATGAGATTTATCAATCCCTAGTTGCTCTTGGCAAAGTTGCGATTCTCAAAATTGATTATTCATATAGCTTAGCTGATTACCATGCTTCTGGAGACATCATATGGTGATCATGGCCTCATATTCCTTATGAGTTGCATGAAGTCATCTCTTCAGAAACTTTTCAGATTGTTCTAGAGTTGAGCCTTGTGGTCTTCTGTTCAGAACTGTGACTTGTTAGGGACAGATTGTTGTATACTTTTAGCTTTCATATATTTAACTTCTTTTTTTTTTCCTGCTCCATGGCTAGGTAATATTCTTTCATGATCTGAATGAGATTCCTACTGGGTGTTCAAATCTGACCATGAATTTGCTATTGAAGTGCGAGTGATCTAGGGCACTGGCTACATGGATCCTAACCTTCCAATGAGATCCATTTGAGATCATACAGGATGCAAGGTCATTTTGGGAGAACATTTTGAATTCCTAGGTTGTAGCATAATTCATTTATTCTGTAGCTGTAAAAAACTAGATTAGGCATTTAAACTGACGTGAGGATCGATCTGTATCTTGTTTCAGGTGGTAATCAAGACAATCTGTATCTTGTTAATCCTCTGGAAAATGAAGAGTTTTTTGTCCATGTTAACCTCTTCATTAATCCAAACAGTATTAAGGAGATACAAAATGCCTACAGGGGGGAAGATACTTGGCTGCTACCCTCTTCTTTGCTTCTTAATGCGGTATTCTATCCTAGTGTGGATTCTAACTGGTTAGTTCCATAAGTCTCATCTCCTCCTATGCCACATATCTTCAAAGCTAAATCTGGGGTAAATCTTTTCTGGGATTGCTTCTGCAGGTAATGTGTCATGAGAGAATTGAATGGAACTAATTCCGCATTCAAGGAAAATGAAGATGCTCCCTCCCCTATACCGTATGTGGGATTTTTCTTTTCTTGGCCATTGTCAACCAGTCATGACAACTAGGGGCCCACGGGCCCCTGCCCCGGGGGGAGGGGAAGGTGTGACAGGGGTGGAGGTTCGAATCCATGACCTCCTTGGGCTTTATTGCCTCTTCAAAGAAGGCTGTATCCACTGGGTTAGAAGTAGGGGTGTAAACGGACCGGATTTGAGATCGGATAGTGGTATATCTATATCCGCATCCTATTATATTAGGACGGATTTAGATAATATTCTATTGGTTTTCGGACGGATTTTGTCGGATTCGGATGATAATCGAATAGTTATTTTCTTAAGTAGATTCTTCTAAATGGACATGAATATAGATTGAATACAAGTTTTTGACTACCTGTTTACATCTTTACTTTTTTATTTGTGAGGTTAGGTTTGAAATTTAAGAATTTAACAACTTTGGTAGTTATTTTAGTAGAAAATCTAGAAAAATAGTCACATATCATAGGTAAAATTTATAAAAATAAGAATAATAAATCTAAGTAAGTAACTTAATCGGATAATTTTATCGGACGGATAATAATCGGTAAGAAAGGGGTATACCATATCCGCATCCTATTAATAATTAGACGGATTTGGATACCCCTAAATGGATGTGGATGCGAATTCGGAAGTGGATTTCGGTTAGTTATCCATTTACACCCCTAGTTAGAAGCATGTATGTGAGATTTATTTAATGAGAAGGATGTCTCTTACAATATTGTCTCCCCATCGTCATCAAAATGGTAGAAATAACCAAATGATAATATTCTCTAGAGTAATTCGGACTAGTAAAAGCCCACCTCAATTAATGGGCTTGAGCATTTTTGGACCCAAAGATGGGTCCACTGGTTTTACTCCGGTTTTTTAAGAAGCCCAAAGATATGTCCAATCTAATTAAGAAGCTTCATTAGTAAAAGAATCGGTAATCTAATTAAGAAGTTTCATTAGTAAAAGAAATCGGTCGAACTAGGGTTTTAAGAATATAAAAAATCTGGATCGGATCGTGAGTCGGATCAAATCTACTGACATCGATTTGGATTCCCATTGTTTCCAATTGTATCTACCTAAGGTACACGGCAAAGTATCCCACGATACCATACGATATTAGCCGATATGTATCCATATTTGACCCAATCGATACGATATATCTCGATACGTCTCTTCATTGATTACACTAAAATATATTAGTTAGAGCGATACAATACTCGATACAAGACGATACGTCTCTTAAAATCACTTGACCGATACAATACTCGATACCAATACTTTAAACATTGCTAAGATAATCTTGAATAGGGTCAAAATTGGTGGAGGCTGACTCTATCTTTGCCACAAGATAGCTTAAAACCAATGGATTCAAATTAAAGTAATGATTCCATCCTTAACTAATTGGAGTCGATATGAATGAATATCATTAACAATGAGACTTTATTTGTTGTTGTCTATGTATCTTCTCGCGTAATTCTTAAATCACAATACATGGTATTTTCGAGATCAAGCAATTACAATGACAAGGGTGGAGAGGTCCGGCTTTTAGATCTCAAATATACCATGTGTCACATGCCAAAATTTACGTAAGAATCTCTTATATTGGATCTTAGGAGTATCACCTCTAAAAGTAATTATCATATCATTTAATTTAATTATCATATTTACATATGCTAAAAAGTATAACCCTAGTATTTATTTTATTTTATTTCTTTATTTTTTTCAACACTTTGAAAGGAGTAGATAGGTAGGGTGGACCCGAAAGAGGAGGAGACAGTGATCCTTCCTCCAAAAAGAGCCCAAAACAACAACTTTTTTTGAATGGCAAACAGTGGAGAACAGCTAGACTTGTGAGTATTAGTGGTCAGTGTTTTGTAGGGTAATTTTTTTTTGGGTCAATGTTTTGTAGGATTGGAATCTTCTGATCAATATTTCCACCCCTAGAAAAATGAAAAGCAAAAAAAAAAAAAAAAAAGAAATTCCATCCGTCACTTATGTAAATTACATGTAATCAACAATCAATATAGAAAGGCATTAGAAGCAAATGGAAATGAGGAACAATATTCTGTTCTTTAGGTACAAAATCTTCTATTTGTGGGATCACCTCCAAATCCAAAAGCGAATTTTGAAAAGAATATAGTGACTCCTTTAGCATTGAAGGCATTTTTGACATCTAGGAAATTGGCATCTCTAGAGATATGAGAAATTGAAACGTACACCGATGAGTTCATGATGATTTTAATATCATCCACTAATCCGGCAAGCCATCCAAGCGTTGCCTTGCTAGTAGAGAGGCACAAAATTGCCTCCAAGGAACCTGATTCGATGACCAAGGATCGAGCCTCCCTTATGATTGATAGCACCAGGCCTTTCTTGAGCTAAGACAAGATTGAACCCCCAAGAAAAAAGAAGACCTCGATGAACAATAAATGAGACCAGTCACATTTAATAGAGCATTCTTAGGAAATTGGGAAGATGAAAGGGAGCATTGAGTTTAGGGATCATCGATTAGTCTTGTAGTTTTAATTGACCAAACTTGGTGTGCATGAGTCCTAATACTTTATAATTATCATGTCAATACTTTTTAAAGAATTTCTGCTCCTTGGTTCGGTCCAAACCTTGTGTTGTCATGCATCTGTTGTATTTTCTTTTCTTTATGTGTCTGTACTTTTCTTAATTTCTAAATGAAGTATTTCTCTTCTTACCAAAAAAAAAAAAATAAATTATATTTAAAGAAGCAATTCGAACATCAAATGATATTCTATTGTTGCATTACCCTAATATGTGTACTAAATGAATCTTTTTAGCATCTCAATGAAGATTTGGAATCTCCTCCTCTTGATGAACACAGTTTCTCTTTTACATTAAGAAAAGCAGGACTTTTTCTGATTAGATAGTATTTTCCGAAATCCGAAGCAATAATTGGTATATGCTAGCTTGTTGGGCTATATTTTACTTAGCTAAGGAGGCTACTTTAACTTTATAAGTACCTTTCATGAATTTTATCCCCCTATTTCTCATTTTCATATGCCTTTCATGTCACACTAACATTAATCTCACTTTTCAACCAAACACCCCTTTATTTTATTTGTTAGCAAAATTATTTATATTTCCATTAAAAACTTCCCTATATAAAAAATATATAGAGAGAGCACTCCCACCAATAGGTCACCATGAGAAACACCTTCAACACATAAACCACACGTTTAGTGATCATGACCTCATAGAATGGAAGGGTGATGGTGTAGACATAATGATGATATACTAACTAAATTTCTAAAAAAAAAAAAAAAAAAAAAAAAAAAAAAAGGAAAAACTAGAAACTGAATCAAGGGCTAGTACTTAATCGGGCTCTCTCTCTCTTTTAATCAAAATAAATTTATATAAAGCTAGTCATATGTTTTACGGGTGCTGGTCATGGAGTTACCTACAATAAATGGGGGTGGGTCTACCCACCAAAACCTAGAGAAGCCGAGCTTGCTTTTTTTTTTGGGTTTGCCAACCCCGGTTTTTAAGGCTTTGCTTTGACTAATCCGGTGTTCGACCTGGGTCGCACACCTGGCTGTGGTGGGTGAGTCTCCCAGCAGGGATTTTTTGCATTCACAAGGTTTCGATACCGAAACCTTGCTTAAGAGGACCAAGCTGCTTACCACTTGGACCAACCCCCGTTGGTTAGAGGCCGAGCCTTTAGCACCCTTACTAAGAAATTGGCAAACATTCTTCATAGTATTTTCTAACCAATGTATAGTATAAGCTGCATCTACATATGAGTTCCATTTAAGCAAGAGATTCAAATAAACTATTCCCCCCCCCCCCCTTCAAATGAAAATGAAATATATGATTCCAAACATGAAGCTAAATAAGTAATATCTTGAATAATGGGATGAATATATTAACAACTATAGAATTCAGATGTCAAAACTTTATTTTTAGATCCATCAATCAAATGATCCAAAACTCTATACCATCTTGATTAGCTTCAAGGATATACCAACGTTTGTGGAACTTCCTATAAACAATAGAGACATGGCTAGCTGGGGAAACATCCTTCATTTTTTAGGACATGTACTCTGGCTATCTTCTTCTTGTTATATTTTTTGAACTTGATCAGTTCTAGATTAGTGTGTAAAGCACATTCTTAAATAGAGGTCTTTGCTTGTCAACCCGTCACAAAAAATTATAAAAATCAAAAGTCATTGAAGAGTACCTCCAACATATGCAACAAAAAGATAATGTTTAATAGAAAAGTAAAGGAGTTGATTGAAGTGTCCATTCTGACAAATCTAAAGAAGAAAAGGGTTGAGTTTTCTGCATGTGTGTTCTTGTTTATTTAATCATAAAGGTCCTGCAAAAGTCTTTGTAGTTTGTTTGATATACAGCAAGAGAGTGTTCATGAACTTTGCAGACTAGCGAAGGGAGTTGATGAATATTTAACTCCAAGTATGGATCCATTAACGAGACAAAAATAAATAAAGGAAAAACAAGCTTTGCAGGATCTGTTAGGAGTGGGTCATTGTTGTGGGTAAATATTTTTTGTTCCCTACCTAGTTACTGATTTTCTAATGAGTTCGTATTGATTATAGATTTCTGTTGTGTGGTTTGTATTCTAAATCAGTAATGCATTTCAAGAAACATAACAACAGATAGTCTTAGTTTTAAAATGTCAACCTTAGTTATTTGCATTTAAGTTGCATTTCCCATACGTTATAAGTCGATAATGGATTAAAAAAAACCACACCAACACAAGCTTAACTTTAAAAAGTCTTACTATGTTAGATACATTTAAGTTGCATTTGCTTACACATTCTGGTGCAAAGTGTTGGACTGTTAAGAACACAATATAGATAATTTCAGTGTAACAGAAATGAAGATGCTAACGATGAGTGACAAAGCTAGGAAGATTAAAGTAAGAAATGATCATAGTAGAGCTGATTTGGAAGTAGCACTGATAAATGATAAGTTATGAAGTGGTACAACCATGTGCAATAGAGGCCTTTAAATGCCTGTGAAGGGAGAAGTAATTTAATCTAGATTTTGGGAATAAGAAGAACTAGGGGCAGACCTAAGATAACCCTAAGAGCAGTGATGAGAAATGATTTCAATAGCTTAGGCTTGTATCCAATATGACCTGAAATAGCTGATTGGAAGGCAATCCATGTAGCTGATACCCTTTTGTTGGGACAAGGTTTGTTGCTATTGCTTATACATTATACTGTCATTCTTTCCTACTTGCTGGGCTTTATCTGTAAAATTATACTTGGGAAAAACTTGAAAATTTTGAACTCCTAAATCTTGACATATAAAATTTTATCTATTGAAAAGTATTTCGATGTTCCTTTTTTTTTAAAAAGAAAATTAGTAAGCCTTTCAACATAAAATTTATAGAATTATGAAGTAAAGTTTGTTATAGAAAATTCTACATGAAAACAAATAGAGCATGATGAAAATCCTTACTACTATATACTTTCGTGATATTTTTGAGATCCAGTACTTGATTGTTTCATAAATTACTTTAATACAATGATTTGTTCTTGCTCTTGATTTATATTATTGTGCTATGTGGGTATATGATCGCCCTAAACTTGATCTTCGGGTTGTGGATCACACCTCTGGGTATTCTAGATAGGGTACTGGCTGGGAGGATGTGACAACACCAAAGAACATGATCTATCAATAGTAATCATTCAAATACTCAAAGTGAATAAAAAACCTAACGAATCACAAATAGGTTTTCTCCAAAATCTATCCAGAAAGAAAAAGGCAAATGATTGTGGAATCACTCTAAAGTTGAAACTATAATAGGGTTTAGGTCTCTTTCAATTAAGGATCTCTCCACAAGGATCCACTAACGGCGACGAATCAAATGAAGATGAACTAAGCAAAAGGAGGAGTTAACTAACCTTAGAAACCTTAGTTACAACAT
Organism: Hakea prostrata; assembly: GCF_041222555.1. NCBI lineage: Eukaryota > Viridiplantae > Streptophyta > Magnoliopsida > Proteales > Proteaceae > Hakea > Hakea prostrata. Next base: position 28,982,513 of record NC_142607.1, on the reverse strand, counting down.
GGTAAGCTCTCCGTACGATCTTTGCAATATCCTCCCTCTTCGCAACTAACTCTCTGATGTACTCTAATGGCTAGGGAGCAAAAAAATATGTTTTAGGTTGAAAAACTCATTAAATAGAGGTTTGAAACTCAAAATCCAAATTGTACCCTTTTTACCTGAGTGCACTTGGTAGGGGTTGCCTTGGGAGACCATACCCAAGAGACCCACCTCTGGAATTTTATCCAGGAAAGAGTGGTGGTTTTCTTGTGGCTCTTCTTCAACACTTAGCCCTCAACTAAGGGTGGTCCTACCTGATCTTTGGGATCTTTCAAAAGTGCTGTCAACGAACTCTTGATCCACATTCCAAATCTGTCAACGTTTGAGTGAGATCTTCTTTTGAACTTCAATAAAACTCTAGCTTCAACATCATCACCATTTATTTTCATTGGTTCATATTCCAATCCAATGATCGCTATCTAGATGGGCCACATTTGTCATCTACTCATGTTCTGAGTTTTCGAACTTATAATATGGATCTCGGGTTCGGATCATAGGGGATTTCACATAGGTATTACCCTGACACGTGCCAGATCTCATGCCAATGGTCATGGTGAGAGAGTGTGGCCCTAATCTCCAGCCATGGCTGATGAGAAGTTTCACACCCCCACCTACCAGGATTAGACCCGCTCGACAACTTGTGGGTGTGATCCACAGCCACAAGATCCACGGTTTAGCCATCAGTAATAATAAATACACACAATGCCAAATCAAGAGCAAAGAACAATTCAATAATTAATGTAAAGGAACAAATTAAGAATATAAAATTCAATGAAAGGTAATAAATATAATCCAAGGAAAGAATTGAAGGAGAAGTTTCCAAAAAAATGTTTTCAGCAGAAGCAAAGAAAATCTCATGATTTAATTATTGTTCTTGTCTTTCTCAGGACTGGATCACCTTTCTTCGAGTCTCTCAATAAAAGGTGTCATAAAAACCTCTCTCTTCAACCTAACCAGATGACAAACCACTTGGATCCTCTTTTTATCAATCGGTGTCATAAGAGAACTCCATGCATTCGCAGGAGGCTTTGTGTTGTGCAACACCAATTCCCATCAACATATCCACAATGTCTTCATTGGAGTTCTCTTATACATAGGGAACTTCTCCTGCTTCTGTGTAGTCATTTGAAGAAAAATAGAGACTGTCACATCCCGCCCTAAATCCACCAAGGGGGTACCCTATCTGGATTACCCGGGGAGTGAATTACAGTCCCGTCGATCAAGTTTAGGAACGATCATAGTCACTTAGCACAATAATATAATCAAAAGCAAGAACAATTCCTTGTATTCAAATAATTTAATAATAAAAGTCGAGAAAGTACCTCAGAAGGATTCACAAATAATATCAGAGTGCGGAAAGGATTTCATTAGTATAAACAATCAAGTGTGAAAAGGAGGGAGGAAACCCATCCCATAATATTAGCTGAAGATGAAACGACTAAAAGTAAAGGTTACAACCAATTAACCAAATAACAAGTGAAACAACTAAGCTATAGTCCCGACAATTCAAATAAAAGGTTAAAAAGGGAATGATCTGACATCCCATCCCTAACACACAAATATAAAACTGAACTACCACAAACAAGTCCCGATCTCGGTCTACTCGTCTTTATCAACTGGTTCATCGCCACCAACATGATACAAGTCTTCAACTCGGCCTCCAGAGGGTTGACTGCCACAGTCAATAGTGGTAGTACCTGTAGAAAAGTCTAACAAAATATGTTGCAAAAAGGAGTGAGTTCAAAAGAACTTAGCAAGGTAGCCATTCCATAAAATATAAACCATATGATACAAGCCATAATATGAGGCAATATGTTATGGAACACATGATGCAAGTATGGTTCTAACTCTATGAATGCTGGTCTCTAAGGTAGACATGCTTTAAGTCATAGCACCATACTTCTCTGGGTCATCTGTCACTCTCCCATTCCATATCTTGGGAATGCCCGGGGAATCTCGGTAAAGTCCTCAAAAAACCATGGTTGGGGATTTAGTCACCACTCTCTCACATCACCATTTGGTATGAGTATTGGCGCATGTCACAGTAAAGCCTAGCCCAATGCGAGTCATCTACTCAGTCATATCATCTCAGATCCAGATACGTCCATTCCTCGCCCCCGGCGATCCTTTCCGGTATCCTTCTCACTAGAGTCAGCGTAATCCCGGATTATGGACTCATCAACCCTATTGGTCATCCACAAATAGTAAACGGGAAGCTCTCACGTCCTCTCACGGGTTGGTTACCGGTCTTGAGCGCCCGTGAGCCCAAGTCTATCCATTTGCAACCCTACCAATAAATGGCTCCCACAATGAGATTTATGACCTCTCACGGGTTGGTTACCGGTCTTGAGTGCCCACAAATCCCCACTGCTACCACGGGTCGTTTGGTCTCAATGCCCTTCCGATTCGGGTCTGATACGACAGGGACATCCTAGCCAAACCACTAGACAGTCCTATGTATGTCATCCAATAACCCGGGAAAGAGTCGATAGGCACCTTCGGAGAACATCCCATACTATTCCCTCCGGTGCCCAAGGACAGAAGCGTCAATAGGACACTCCCCAATCCCAAGTTATACGTAGGCAATCACATATTCAAGTTCATCACTTCTCATGCATCCAATATATCTTCATAATAATCATCATAGACATAAGTAAACAAGAATAGTAATGTAACATGACAAGAGTATAAAGATTTCAATACTACTGTTCTAACACATACATAACAGTCTTATAAAGATTAAAAGAAATCAAGAGATTCTATTCATAAATAAGAACATGAATCATAAGTTGATGATCTATATGTTTATGGAGATAACCATCCTTACCTTAGGTTGAATTGATGATGAATTGAGAATACCAAGAAATAGTCCAAAAGAATTGTTAAGACCCTAAACAAACATCAATAATGAGTTAGAGAAGAAGTCGAGAAGATCGGATGTCAATTGGATCAAAACTGGCCAAGGTTGCTGTCAGCAACAAGTTTGGTCGATGGTCTTGGTTGATGGTATCGACCAAAAGGGTCGACCAAAATTCTTTTCGGGACAGAATAGAGGATTTTGAGGATTTTTGTCCGAAATGGGTCTTCCGAGGTTTGGATCGATCTGAAACTTGGAGGGATGATTAATAACAATATAAGAACACTACCTAGCAAGTATTATCACAATCCAATGGTCCAAATGAAAACCCCCAAATTGAGGTCCTATGTTCTAAAGACAAGAATCCTAGCATTCATGAGAAATTGATGTAATTGAAAGGAAAGCTAGAGAATTAGTTGGGGAATAGGTTAGGAACATGATTACAATCATTTGCAAGGCAGAGATTAGACTAATCATACTCCACATCTCAGTTTAGTATAAGAAATCAAGTTGTTAAGCAAGGAATCATGGTAATGTATATGTAAGGATCAAGATGCAAGTGAGGCATAGCAAGAATGAAGGAAAAGCAAGTATAAATGGGAAGAGACGTTCATGGCAAGGTGTTTGCAAGGTTGCAGCACCTTGGCCATGGTCTCATCAGTAAAAAGAAGAAGAGAAGTGGGTAGGATAGAGAGCAAGAGAAGGAATCATACCTTGGAAGATGATAGTTGGAGAAAAGAGACAATGATTATTGTAGAAGATCATCACCCAAGCCAAAGAAGAGCCTAAGAGGAGCCTTCCCACTTTCTCAGGTGTTGAAATGAGTAAAATATCGTTCTAGGTTCGAGGTTTCACTTAAATAGATGAAGGAATATCCAAAAAGCATCTTTTTCTCGAATCGGGGTAACTTTGGTCGTTGGTTTTGGTTGATGGCATCGACCAAAAGGATCGACCAAAACAGGTAACAGGTTTCAGCAGAAAATCCAGAAATAGTTCAGCAACTTCGAACAGGGATTCGGAGGGCTATAAAAGGTCAAATTGAGTGGGGTTTTCTCCTACATGTCAATAAAGAAGTCTACTTTCCAGAAATACCTTTGGATCAAGCATGGGAGTTCATTTGGTCCACCAAATAAGTTCACCTTTTTCGATGCGCAAGCAGGATTTGCCAGACATAGTTCAGCAACTTCGGACAGAGATTTGGAGGGCTATATGGGGTCAAATTGAGTGGGGTTTTCTCCTACAAGTCCATCAAGAAGTCTAGTTTCGGGAAATATATTTGGAATAAGCACAGGAGTTCACTTGGTATTTCAAATAATTCACCCCTCTTCGGTGCGCAGATTCAAAACTAACACTGACAATGCTCTCAAGTGAGGGGCATCATCGTCAATGTCCAAGGGCTTGGGTTCCGACATCAAATCATCAGCCAAAAGGGTCCACAAGTCTCATTTCCCCCACTTTGGGTTTTCGGACCTACAAACATAACAGGTCCCGGGCCGGGTCAAGGTTAGGATAAGGTCAGACATTACAGATCTACCCTAAGGGAAAGGTCTGACATGGCTTCCTAAGGTTTTCAAAGATAATAATATTGAAATTAAGGTCCAACTTTTAAGGTCTAACATTGAACCAGTCTTTCTTTATCCCAAAATAAATAGGGTGTCCGGGCTAGCTTTGGGCTGGATGTTACATTCTCCCCCCCTTAAAATAATTTCGTCCTCGAAATTGGGAGAGTACTAGGCTTCTAAAGAGATGGAGGTGTATCACTTTTACCTTGACCTTTCTTCTCCCAAAATCAAAGGAAAACAAATAACAATAAGTCTTTTGTGAGAAACAAGGAATAAATCTAACATGCTTTGAAATCAAATCAAAAGTATGATCATGGTTTCATGAAGACTTCACAAGAATCGTGGCGAAGATCAATATGAAGATCATAAAACCATAAGAATAACAGGAGATTGTAGAAGAGATGGTTGCAAGAATGCGGCATCTTCTTCTAAGTCTCAATCATAAAGAATAAAACATGGTAAGAGCAGATCAACACAACACAAGAGAGATTACTAACCTTTGATTGAGGAGTAGGAGATGAAAAGTGTAAAGTCTTTGAAACAATTAGAGGGAATAACAAATCATGAAGATCACACTTGATTTTTCTTCGAAATCGTCATGTGGAGAATTCACAAGGGTATAGGGTGTATGGAGATCCACTCTACAACAGCAGGGGTAGAAGGATCATTATAGAGTGCATGGAGATCCTCTATACAATAGCATGTATAGAAAATCAATCATGGGAATGACTTAAGATCACTCTCTCATCAAAGGGAAGAAATAGAAGGGGAAAAAGATCAGCTTCGAGATAAACTTCCACCAAATGAAACTAGGAAACTCATACAACAGAGAATAAATCGAATAATGCATATGGTAGGTATGGATTTGGCACAGTAGCAAGGTTAGGATTAGGTGGGATTTCACAGAGACGATCCACAAAGATGAGTTATGACGAACTCAGTAAGGCAACAATCCCATATACACATCGACATCACAAACAAATCATGAGTAAAATGAAAAGGTCATAAGCAACAGTATAGATGCATCTAGTAGCTCACCATGCAAGTCTCTAATAAGGCAGACATGCTCTAAGATATAACACCAACCCTCTTGTCACACCCCCCAGCCAGTAGCCTAACCGCGATACCTGGAGGTGTGATCCACAAGTCCCATGGTCAAGTTTATGGTGATCATATACCCACATTGCACAATAACACAATCACGAGCAACGAATAATCAATGTTAAATTATGTTAAGAAACAAATTAAAGAATAAATCTTTAAGTATAATCAGAGTACGAAATAAAATGATACCAATCAAAGAACAAGTATAGAGTATAGCAGAAAATAACTCTATAGGTCAATGCGGAAGAGAAGATCAAAACTTTAAAGTAAAGCTAAAGTTATTAAAATCGAAAATAAACTAAGAACAAGAATAAGACTAAGCAGTCAAAAATCAGTCTTTCATGGCTCTTCGTCTTCTTCACCTTGGGTTTATGCACTTACATCTTCGGATCTGCATCTAACTCACGATCCCAACGGTGAATAAGGCAATGTCTACTGCTATCAATAGGAGCCGTCAAAGTGGTCCATACTGGTGTATGGGTCGTACTAGTAGTCACTAGCTTCTCCCATTGAGTCTGCAGCTGAATCAAATAAGGAAGGGTCCTCCTTACTGGTGCACGGGATCTCTTCGAACCTACAAAGTCATCTAAAAACATATCCCCCAAAGGGTGAGCTCAACATAACTCAGCAAGTAGTTCAATCATAATAAACAACTACAAGCAGTTCAAAACAAGCATGATGCAATGAGATACGAAGCAATGTATGCAAGTGTGCTTCTAACGTACTATATATATGTTGGTCTCTAGTGGCAGACACGCATTAAGATAAAACACTATACTCCTCTGGGCAGGTCTCATCACTCTTCCCTTACGGCTCTGAAGCACGTCTTTTGGATTCTCCGCGGTAATTGGGTCCTGCATCCATCTTGAACATTCCATGGCTGGGGTTTAGGTCAACTATTGCTCACCACCATTGGCATGAGTATTGGCACGTGTCAGGGTTATACCTAGCCCAATGCAAGTCATCTACTGAGTCACATCTACTCGGAGTTGGATACCTCCCTTTCGTGCACTAGACAATTCGTTTCGGTATGATAGACTCCCTTCCGTGCCTATGCACTCTATTCCGGTATCTCCCTCCCTAGAGTCATTGTCTCCCTCTCGGATACGTAGACTCTTAACCCTATTGGTCATCCACATATATTAAATGGGAAGCTCTCATGTCCTTTCACGGGTTGGTTATCGGGCTTGAGCGCCCATGAGCCCAAGCTTATCATATGCAACCCTACCAATGAATGACCCAATGTGATTTATGTCCTCTCATGGCTCTGATGCATGTCTTTTGAGAAATCCCCATTGCTGCTGTCACATCCACCCAACTGGTACCCTACCTGGCATACCCAAGTGTGTGATCCACAGCCCGAAGATCAAGTATCAAGGTAATCAACCTCCCACATAGACAATAACATAATCATGAACATAAATAATCAATGTGCAAAGTATAAATGAGAGATCCAAATAAGGAAGGAATAAATCATATATCATCAGAGTATGAAAGACAATCAAAATGTCAAAATCATAAAGGAAAGTGAGGTGGAAATCTCACTCTACCAATAGCGGAAAAGTTGTTCCAAAAAGAAAAGGAAAAGGGATGAAAACTAATCCCAGTAGCAAGTACAATGAGTGACTAAATCGTTCTCAATCTTATTGAGAACATCTCTATAAGTATAAATCTAAAAAATGGTGAAAGGGCGCTTCCACTCTATGGTCGGACTAAGCATCGTACGCAGCATAACCACCCACAGAATCTTCAATGCAATTGTCGTAACCGCAATCACCTTCTTGGAGATATGTCTCTTCTTGTCACATCCTCCCAGCCGGTACCCTAACTGGCATACCCGAGAGTGTGATCCACAGCCCAAAAGATCAAGTTTAGGAACGATCATATCCATTTAGCACAATAACATAATCAAAAGCAAGAACAAATCATAATGTTGAAGTAACTTATAATAAAAGTCAAGAAAGGATCTCAAAAGAATCACTAAGAATATCAGAGTGCGAAAACATGATACCAAATCAAAAGACAACTGTAGAGTATAGCGGAAATATACTCCACAAACATATGCGGAAGGTAGATCGAAATCTAAGTAAAGCTCTAAGCTAATACAAGTAAAGTAAAAGATAAGTCTAGAAGAAACAAGAGAAATCTAATCCACATCTTCAGTCTGCTCTTCTTCATCTTCAGTCTTCGTCTTCTTCACCTTGCGCTTCCTTATATGGACCTTCATCATATTCCAAACCTGCAGAGAAGTCTAACAAAAGATATGGTACAAAAGGAGTGAGTTTCGAAAGAAACCCAGTAAGGCAGTTAAATCCATAATAACATAAATGGCAGGATTTCAAAACAAACATAAATGCAATATGGTATGAGACAAACAATGAATGTATGAATCTAACTCTATGTATGCTGGTCTCTATTGGCAGACATGCTTTAAGTCATAACACCATACTTCTTTGGGTAGGTCAATCACACAACGCCTTTTGGTAGTGGGTCCGGCATCCCTCGGGACATTCCATGGCTGGGGTTTAAGTCACCGCTCTCTCACATCACCGTTTGGTCTAAGTATTGGCGCATGTCAGGGTTAAGCCTAGCCAAATGCAAGTCTTCTACTTAGTTATATCAAGTCAGATCCAGATACGTCCATTCCTTGCCCCTGGCGATCATTTCCGGTATCCTTCACACTAGAGTCCTCATAGTCCCTGACTACGGACTCATCAACCCTACTGGTTATCCACATATGGTAAACGGGAAGCTCTCACGTCCCCTCACGGGTTGGTTACCGGTCTTGAGCACCCGTGAGCCCAAGTGTGAAATCCAGCCCAAACCTAGCAAGGACACCCTATCTATTTTGGGTGAAGAAAGGTTAGTTTAATGTTACATCTTGAAGTTGGACCTTGATTTCAGTGTTCTGTCTCCTTCTTCTCTCTTTTCTTCTTCTTACTGTTCTATCTTGATGTTTTGATTGTGGAGAAGGTGTTACACTACTATAACTACCTATTCTCTAATCTCCTTATGTCTTAGAGTGAACCCCCAATCACTCTATCCATTCCTTGAAACCACATGGTGAATCTCCTCAATTCTTCACTGATTTTGATTGAATTTTGGACAGCATGATCATTCTACTATAGCTTCTTTTCTCATTAATGTTTAACATGTTTGATCTTAGCCTTTACTGCTGTTCCAATGTATTTCATCTCCTTGAATCAATTCCCCTTTCTTTCTAGCCATTTTAGCCTTCTATGTTGACCATTGATATAAGCATTCTAGTAAGTTTCTATTTTTGATTCCTCTCATTCTAGGATTAGTATTCTTTTGATTTTCTATTTAGTTATTCTTGCCTCTGATATGTTCTTGATATTCCATTAGAGAGAAGCCTTGTTCTCTCTAATTCTTCCCTTGAATCCATGGTGAGTTTGCTATGAAAACCATGTTGTTTCCAATTTAGAAACTCATGTTCCAAATTATAAAGTACTGATTTTTGGACCATGGATGATGCCCAATTCATGCTAGATAGTCTTATTATGTTTGTGTGAAGTTCCCTTTCGAATTTCGGATCAATCGGACTTCAAATGAAGAAGTTATGACCAAAACAAAGGCAATCTGCACCTTCTTGTCTCCATTGGTCAACCGATTGGTCGATCGGGCAGAGAGACCAATCCAATCGACCAATGAGATCTGTTTTCCAGATTTAGGTCTTTCTTGCTCTATTTAAGTCCAATCTCGGGATTAGTTCGTCTCCTCTGCCTCCTAAGCCTCTGGAATGAGTTAGAACTCCATTCTAATCAATTTCCTTGCATCCTTGGTTGATCCCTCGCAAGAACTCAAGTAATCTTCTTCCTCTTGCATCAAAGGTATGTCTACACTCTCTTCTTCTTCTCCATCTCTGTTTTTCTTTCCTTTTTGGGCTGAGACAGTAGAGAAGATGCTGCATTCTCTGTTGCAAACATCTCTCTACTCATCCCTCATGATCTTCCTAAGGATTAATGGCTAATGCAATGATCTTAATCATGATCAATGCAAGCTTTTGAAGGAATCATGATCTAAATCATGATCTTGTCTTTGTTCATCTTTTGATTCAAATTCTGATCTTAGATCTGTTTTATTGATGATATTAGTAGTCAATCGCTGTGTTTTCTTTACAAGAGTTGTAACCTATCAATCTCTAGTTCTTTCTTCTTGATCATACCATGCTTTCTCCAAGAACCATGACTAATAAATTTATGGTAAGTTTTGTTTCCTTATTTAGATTCATGTTCTCCAGTCTTAGATCTATTTTTCTTGAAGATCTATGCATGCTTTTCATAATTTCTTGATCACAACCTATGATCCATCATACTATCGTTCTTGTCCATGATTTTTACTATGAATTCTTCAAGAACCATGATTGATCTAATTATGGTAACTTTTGTTTCCTAATTTGTAACTTGAAGACTTAATTTGGTTAGTGTTTTGAAGTCCTCTATATACTAGGATACTGTCATAGTAGTTTCCCCCTTGTTTGGTACCCTTTTGAACCACCAAATTCGGTTCTTTATTCTTAAAACTTTGATTTTGTAGGCCACTGTCTCTGTTGGTCGACTGATTGGTCGATTGAGACAGTAGACCAATCCAATCGACCAATGAGTACAGCAACTCCAGATTTGTTCTGTTTTGGATGTTTTGATATCTTTCCTTCTAAGTTTCTTTCCTAATATGATATATATACTTGTTTAGGACCTTCTTGCCAAGTTTGGGAAGATTCTCCTTGATCCTTGGAGATTCTCTTCAAGTTATATAAGGTAAGGATGGTTACTTCTATAATAGCATAGATTGTGTGATTTTAGTTTCTATATTAGAATCTTTCGAATTTGTTACCATAAGTAGATTCTTTTATGAATATATTACTGCTGTATTTACTTCAATTACAGTTGTATTATTTACTTGCTTTCTTTAGTTTATGAATGTCTTTAATTGTTAACTGTATATGAGATGGATCTTATTATGGTATATTTTCTATATACTGTAAATGTACATGATATGATTGATTTGTGATTGTGATTGATTAAGTATGGTTCGGGAAGGAGAGGTGTCCTTTTGACACTTCTGTCCTTGGACATTGAAGGGAATAGTATGGGATGTTCTCCGAAGATGCCCATTGACACCTTCCTGAATTATTGGTTTTCATACCTAGGGCTGTCTAGGAACACCCCGTTATATCAGACCCGATTCGGAAGGGTATTGAGACCGAACAACCCGTGGTAGCAATGGGGATTCACGGGCGCTTAAGAGCGGCAACCAATCCGTGAGAGGACGGGAATCACATTGTGGGGGCCATTTATTGGAGGGTTGCATATGGATAGACTTGGGCTCACGGGCGCTCAAGACCGGTAACCAACCCGTGAGGGGACGTGAGAGCTTCCCGTTTACCATATGTGGATAACTAGTAGGGTTGATGAGTCCGTAGTCAGGGACTATGAGGACTCTAGTGTGAAGGATACCGGAAAGGATCGCCAGGGGCAAGGAATGGACGTATCTGGATCTGACTTGATATAACTAAGTAGAAGACTTGCATTTGGCTAGGCTTTACCCTGACATGCGCCAGTACTTAGACCAATGGTGATGTGAGAGAGTGGTGACTTAACCCCCAGCCATGGAATGTCCCGAGGGATGCCGGACCCACTACCAAAAGGCGTTGTGTGATTGACCTACCCAAAGAAGTATGGTGCTATGACTTAAAGCATGTCTGCCAATAGAGACCAGCATACCTAGAGTTAGATTCATACATTCATTGTTTGTCTCATACCATATTGCATTTATGTTTGTTTTGAAATCCTGCCATTTATGTTATTATGGATTTAACTGCCTAACTGGGTTTCTTTCGAAACTCACTCTTTTTGTACCATATCTGTTGTTAGACTTCTCTGCAGTTAGAAATATGATGACTGTCCATATAAGGAAGGGCAAGGTGAAGAAGATGAAGACTAAAGATGAAGAAGAGCCGACTGAAGATGTGGATTAGATTTCTCTTGTTTCTTCTAGACTTATCTTTTACTTACTTGTATTAGCTTAGAGGTTTACTTAGATTTTGATCTACCTTCCGCATATGTTGTGGAGTATATTTCCGCTATACTCTACAGTTGTCTTTTGATTTGGTATCATGTTTTCGCACTCTGATATTCTTAGTGATTCTTTTGAGATCTTTTCTTGAATTTTATTATTAACTTATTAGAATACAATGATTTGTTCTTGCTTTTGATTATGTTATTGTGCAAAATGGATATGATCGTTCCTAAACTTGATCTTTAGGGCTGTGGATCACTTCCCCGGGTAATCCAGATAGGGTACCGGCTGAGGGGATGTGACACCAAGTCTATCCATATGCAACCCTACCAATAAATGGCCCCCACAATGTGATTCCTGTCCTCTCACGGGTTGGTTACCGGTCTTGAGCGCCCACAAATCCCCATTGCTACCACGGGTCATTCGGTCTCAATACCCCTCCGATTAGGGTCTGACATAACGGGACATCCTAGCCAAACACTACTAGACAGTCCTAAATATGTCATCCAACAGTTTAAGAAGGTGTCTAGAGGGCATCTCCGGAAACATCCCATAATATTCCCGTAGTTGTCCAAGGACAGAAGTGTCAAAAGGACACCTCTCCTTCCCGAACCATACTTAATCAATCACAATCACAAACCAATCATATCATACACATTTACAGTATATAGAAAATATACCATAATAAGATTCATCTCATATACAGTTGACAAATAAAGACTTTCATAAACTAAAGAAAGCAAGTAAATAATGCTACTGTAATTGAAGTAAATATAGCAGTAATATATTCATAAAAGAATCTATTATGGTAACAAATCCGAAATATTCTAATATAGAAACTAAAATCACACAATCTATGCTATTATAGAAGTAACCATCCTTACCTTATATAACTTGAAGAGAATCTCCAAGGATCAAGGAGAATCTTCCTAAACTTGGCAAGAAGGTCCTAAACAAGTATATATATATCATATTAGGAAAGAAACCTAGAAGGAAAGATATCAAAACATCCAAAACACACCAAATCTGGAGTTGCTGTACTCATTGGTCGATTGGATTGGTCTACTGTCTCAGTCGACCAATCAGTCGACCAACGAGAGACAATGGCCCACAAAATCAGAGTTTTAAGAATAAAGAACCGAATTTGGTGGTTCAAAAGGGTACCAAACAAGGGGGAAACTACTATGACAGTATCCTAGTATATAGAGGACTTCAAAACACTAATCAAATCAAGTCTTCAAGTTACAAATTAGGAAACAAAAGTTACCATAATTAGATCAATCATGGTTCTTGAAGAATTCATAGTAAAAATCATGGACAAGAACAATAGGATGATGGATCATTGATTGTGATAAAGAAATCATGAAAAGCATGCATAGATCTTCAAGAAAAATAGATCTAAGATTGAAGAACATGAAT